>NC_136069.1:1264035979-1264053479 GCF_964261635.1 Lissotriton helveticus
GCACTAGGATTATGAACCTGGGCATGCGCTGTGGAACAAGAGATTGACTCACATGGAAATATACTACCTGTACTGCATTATTGTTGTTGCATTCTTTACCTCAGGAGACTTAGATACTCATTTACGGATAAAGCAGTTCCCTCCAAAGATTCAGCTATGCCAGTTGTTCTTAAAAACCCTGCAGATATGGTTAACAGTAAAGGGCCCTCTGCAACATGGTCTCCATCTACTAGTGCAAAGAGAGATCACCTAGTGGAGTCGATCAGAGGGCTTAATTCTTCTCTTCCATTGGAATTGGAGGCAGTGATCTATGGTAATGAAAGTAAAATTGCCGGATTCTGTTCACCTGATGGGATTTTGAGTCCGTCTTTAAATCTGCCTTGTATGATACAGGCAAAAGCCCAAGTACATGCACAAGTCAACGTTACTGACAACGTAAATTTGGTTTTGTCTGCTCGGAAGGAGACCTTCAAGTCAGGGGCTTGTGGTCAAGACCCAATTAGTGTACCGATTTAAAATTCCCCCTGGCATGGATCAAAACTCAACTGATGAGGTTTTTATGACAGACTCATTTGTGGCAGAGTGCGCTAGGGGGTGGGTAATACACAAATATTAGAAATATCCAGCCCCAATGGCCTAAATAGAAGCATAAGGTTATTTAATCTGGACCAATCGTGTATAATGCTGGAAAATAGTTCTACTAATACTGATAAGAAGTCCCTACTTACTCCTGGGAAAATTGGATTTGAAAAAGTGTCTGTTTCATTGGAGCAAAGTCAATCTACCAAGGTAGCAGCTTCAAATAATCTGCTTAACTCTGTAGACCTATCACTACTCGACAAATTTGGAGGGAATCATTGTAACTGTCCAAATGCAAAGGAAAACTTAAACTCAATAATCTAGATCGTGGTATATGGGAGAGTCTACTAAACACAATGGATAATATTACTAATGCTCTCAATTTCCACTCAGACAAATTAAACACCCAAGTTGATTTATTAAATATACTGGCCGTCCATGTAGTTGGAATTGATGCAAAAATTCTCCAATTGTCCAATCTGATAACTAAAGTTCAATCCAACAAGGAGAATCAATTAATAACCTGCACTTGTGAGCAATTGATTGATAAAATTTCGAATGTACCGCTTATTGTTAGCTCTATGGTTAAAGAAGTTAAATTGATGTGGAGCAAAATGGTCCAAAAGAAAACAATACTGAAGGATAAATCTGTTGATTCATCTCTGGCAACAAAGTCTTTAAACTCATCGGAAGAGCTAGGGATCCAACAGCAAAATGCGAATATAGAAGAAACAACTACAACCACAGTACCTAAACCCTTACAGTGCAAAACTCATCAACAAAATGTAATTCAAATAAAAACTATTGCCACAGGAGAAAAAGAACGAATCTTAAACGACGATACACCAAAAGAGGGGATCAAAGTCAATAACCTTACAGATGAAATATTGATTGATGAATCAAGTTTAATACAAAATAACGTTAATCAATCTTCTATTACAACTAAAGAAGGCCTATCAAAAAGGGCGAGAAAAAGATTGAGGAAAACTCCTAATAAACAAATTAAAACAAAAAACAACCACATAAGTGAAGTTGCTTCGAGCAAAAAAGAGTTCTATCCGATCTTCATGTCCTCAGAAGCACCTGCAGTCAAATCGTTGGCTGAGCCAAAGGATCAAGTTTCTGGAATCGCAACCTCCAATGTGTCCATTGTTAGTACATGGCCCAAAATCACCATAACATCAAGCTCAGGGGTTAATGGACAAGACAAGGCATTTAATGTAGTTGATAATCAGTGTGCTGAGCTGAACTCTACTATTCAGAATACCATAATTAAACACAATCATGAAAATCATAATGATCACATTATTGAAGAGAAAATTACTCCTGAGCAAATTACAACTGAAGATCCGGGGACGGGAAAAGTGTACATTCAGGCATCAATATCCGACGCAAGGGCGAGCGATACAACTAGTAATAATAAATAATGATAAATCAAAGGCTTGTGATACTTTGAGTAAGTCAAGAAAAGTAGCTTTCTGTCCTCTATACACTACAAGAGGTTCCCATGACATATTGAATCGGGGCAATATTTTAAAATTACTGAATGCAATTGCTGATTTAAGGGATATAACATCAGATGATTTAGAGTCAGTTGAGTTTAGGAAAGACCAGATCTACCCTAACAATGAAATAACAATAACGACCTGGCATCATGAGGCCACTATCAGCAACATCTTAGTTAATAATAAACAATTTGAGAAGTGGGGCATTAAAATCTGGAGAATCTGTGACTCCCAATACCCTACACTACTCATTCCATTGACATCATCATATAGTCCAGCCCTAAAATCCAGTGTACGCAAATTAAAAACAGGACCACAAGTTATAACTCTGAAAGGAGCTGCAGGGCCTTCATCAAAATTAGATCTGTCATCCGGGATCAAGATCATGAGTGGTAAACCAGGTATTGGAATTTGTGAAGAGTTGAAGAATGAAATTCCTTTCTCTGACAATTGGAGTTGGCTTCCAAAAATATTGGTCAAAGGGAGCCCAACAAAGCATGACTGATGCCTAAATTCTGTTAATAAAGAATTAAAACCACTTAATATTTGTTCCTGGAACGTAAATGGTCTTAAAACCCTTGTAGAGGTTCCTGATGCAATAATCTTCCTTAGGGATTTTGACATATTAATGCTCCAGGAAACTTGGAATATGGAAAGTGAACCACTAATTGGTTATTATAAATATTTAAATATCGCTAGCCGTAAGGCTGCCTTTGGCCGTGCAAGTGGAGGCCTTGCCACTTATATTTCTTTAAGTCTGGATGTTAAACATTTTGAGATTGATTTTCAAGTGGCATGGCACAGTGTTTAAAGTTGTATTTAATCAATCTATTATTCTTCTAAATATTTATATAAGTGCAAAAAATTCGGATAAGGCTACCCAATTTTCGAGTTTGTGGGAAATAGTGAAAAACTTGTATTATGAACATCTGGATTCAATGATAATCACCTCTGGAGATTTTAACATGCACTTTTTCTCTAGCAACACCTATAATATACCAACACGATTGCTATCAAGGTTGATTAATTCCCAATTTATAAAATTTAACCTTAAGTTGTTATTGGCTGATGGACAAATTCCTACATTTAAAAAATTAGGTAACCCAACAATTATTGACTATACAATAATTTCGAATGTGTTAATAAACTCACTTTGTAGCTATCGTGTAATATCGAGAGTAGAAAGTGATCATAATCCGCAAATAATTTATTTGGGACTTCAGTTGGATCATCTACCGGAAGTGAAAATAATTGAATCCATTCCAACATCTTTTAATTTGAGACAGCTGGTATGAAACCAGAGAAATGAAAAAGAGATATTGAAAGTTTTATCTTTGTTAATCAATAATGCTCAGGAAAAAATAGTAGAAGGAATATCTATGGTTGATTCCTGGCCTCGTCTCTGCTCAGCCGTCTTGGATAATTTTCCTCACCCAAAAACATCAAAAGGTGCGATCATGAGAACAAAAAAGTCAGGATGGTTCACTAACCAGCTGCTTCACTTGAAAAGAAATCTCAATAGTGCAACTAGGGCATTCAGCAGAAAAATGAAAGATTCAATTTCTTTCTTAGAATCACAACAACTGATAAAACAAAGAAAACAATACAAAAATGGAAAGCCAAATGGGCGTATCACGAAGAAATATGGATTAAACTACATCATTCGTGTAAAACAAAAGACCTAAACTTATTTTGGGGTATTATTAATAATCTTGATCACGGCTCATTCAGAGGGATCAGTACTAATATTGAAGAATCCCGTTGGGCTTCTCATATAAAGAATCTCTACGCAGCCCCACGACTGTTTATTCTAACTCCAACAGTGTTTGTCAAAAACCAAAAACATTGGAAAGTAAAGAATATAATAAATCGTATCCAGAGCACTACAACATCCCAAAAAAATTAAAGGCTGTGGATTCAAGCTTTGATGCCTACGATTCCTACAATTTAGAAGTCAATGACGTTTGGACGACAGATCGTGTTAAAAAGGCAATAAGTAAGATCAGATCTAACGGTGCGCCGGGACCAAACGGATTCCCTAATTCTGTGTTTAAGGCAAATCTTAATCACTGGCCTGCGTTATAACATATTTATTTAATGATGTTCTTAAGACTGGAACTGTTCCTGAGTCATGGCAAGTAAGCATTATACAACCAATATATAAAAGTGGCCCACGTGATAATCCCACCAATTACCGATTAATTGCCCTAACGGATGTAGAGGCAAAAATATTTGCGATTTGTCTTCTGGAAGACTTGGAAGCATGGGCATCAAGTAAGGACCTAATCCCAATTTTCCAAACTGGTTTTAGAAGAGGAGAATCTACCAATACGAATTTGATTTTAATTACTTTATTGGCCGACAGGGCTTAATACAGGAAACAAAAGCTCAATATATGTTTTATTGATTTAAAAGCTGCTTTTGACTCTGTACCTCAAGACTTATTGTGGGCTAAGCTCTTGAATTGGGGCATTCCAAATCATTTATTAGACATGATTAAACTTTTATATACTGATACATGGGTCCAGATTAAAGTCGGCGATGGCAGACACACTACACGCCGGCTGGAAACTAATACGGGTTTGAAGCAAGGCTGTGTATTAGCCCCCTGTCTTTTTAATCTTTTTATGTCTTATCTACCATCTCATTTTAATGTTAATGCTCACTCTCCAACTATACAAGGTAAAGAGATTAAATATTTGCAATATGCTGACGATACAATATTACTGAGTCACACGGTCGTAGGTTTAAAAAGAATAGTTTATTCTTTTAATCAATATATCACTTTGAACGGTCTTAAAATAAATACTAAAAAGACAAAAATTATGACTATAGGAGGAAAGAAAGTAGGTTCAAAAGTATGGAACATTAAAGGGCTGTTTATTGAGTCAGTAAAATCGTACAAATATCTGGGAAATACATTTGATGAGAATATGTCATTTAGGCAGCATTATAGCAACCTTGAGGCAAAGGCAACTTTGCTATAATTTGCAAGTTATTATAATAATAATAATAATAATATGAAATTTATAATGCGCTCAGCATACCCGGGGGCATCCCGGCGCAACAGACCAGAAGGAGAGACTCAGCTAATCACTACTATGGAAACAAGTGGGTCTTAAGAAGTTTCCTGAATGGTAGGATCTGGGGCTCTGAGCGAATCTTGAGGGGCAGAGAGTTCCAAAGAGAGGCCACTTGCACAGAGAAGCGCCTGCCCCCAGAACGAGCTCTTCTTACTCTCGCTAACTGCAAAAGGTGTTTTTGGTCCGAGCGCAGCAGACGTGGGGGTTTGTAAGGACGGGCCATGTTAGCAAGGATGGGGGGGCCTTTGCCATGTAAAATTTTGTGGGCTATACATAGCGCTTTAAATTTCACCCGCTCGGGGAGCCAGTGAAGCGCTTTAAGGGCCGGAGCAGCAGATTGCCTTCTGGGAACATCCATAAGGACTCTTGCAGCTGCGTTTTGCACCTGTTGGAGGGTTTTGAAGGTCGCTTCGGGGGCACCGAGAAACAACGCATTCCCATAATCGAGCCTCGATAGAATCAGGCCACGTATCAACAGCTTCCTTGCTGGATCAGGGAGCAGAGGTAGCACCTTTCGGGCTGATCTCAGTAAACCAAAGCAAACCCCTTCGGTCTTCCTGGCATGAGTCCTGAAGGACAGGTCTTCTTCCAACCATACTCCCAAGGACTTGATCTCCTTCTTGGGGGATGGTGGGTCACCAAGAGACCTGGGCCAGCAGCTCGCAATGGTGGAGGGGCTGGAATTGCCCAGGAGCATCAGCTCGGTTTTACCTCCATTAAGCTTTAGGGCGGAGATAGACATCCAACGATAAACATTGGCAAGGCAGTCGTGTAACACCTCAGGTTGTTCCGCCAGCTGAGTGAGGCCCACCACCAGCTGAGTATCATCAGCGTAACTGATGATCTTCACCCCTGAAGGGGCGACCACTCTTTCAAGTGGAGTCATATATATATTAAATAGGGTAGGGCTCAGCGATGAGCCCTGCGGGACTCCACATTGAAGAGGGATTAGGGCAGATTGCTCTGACCCTTCCCAGACTTGGTAGAAACGGTCAGAGAGAAAAGATCCCAACCATTTCAGGGCCGTCCCTGAGACACCTACCTCTGACAGACGTTGGAGGAGCACCTGATGACTCACGGTGTCAAAGGCAGCACTCAAGTCCAGGAGGATCACTGCCACTGACCCTCCTGAATCTAGAGTGCTCCTTGCCTCCTCCACTACTGCCAACAAGGCAGTGTCTGTTCCATGGCCGGGGCGGAAACCAGTCTGGGAGTCTCCTAGCAGGTGGTTAGACTCAAGATGGTGAGAGAGCTGACGGTTGACCAACTTCTCTGCAATTTTAGAAAATCCAGGCAGAAGTGAAATTGGCCTGAAGTTGGTCAAGTTGGATGAATCTAGTCCTGGTTTTTTCAATAGGGCTTTCACCACAGCCTTTTTCCATCTCTGGGGCACTATGCCCTGGGCGAGTGAAAGGTTCAAGAGATCAGTCAGAGGAGTTGACAAGGTGTTAGCCACGAGCTTAAGAAGTTTTATGGGAACTGGGTCACTCGGGGAGCCGCTCTTCATCTCCAACAGGACTTTTATCACCTCCTCTTCCGGGAAGGGGCCCAAAGATGCTAGCTCAATCGGGCGACCTGTGAGGCTAGTAACCGGTTCATGGCTTTGAGGAATAGTGGGTAGGGAGGATAAGATTTTCTCTATTTTTGAATGGAAGAAGCTGGCCAGTTCCTCACATTTTTCTTTGGGATTATCATGCAGCACTGGAGGGACTGGGGCTTTCAAAAGTTCCTTGAAGATTTTAAACGATTCTCCAGAAGAATTGCTTGCTCTCTCAATCCTGTCGCTAAAGAAAATCTTTTTAGCGTCCTTCAGTGCGCTTTTGTATTTCCTCAACTCCCTTTTGTAATTGGCCCGGCTTTCTTCCATCTGCTCTCTCCTCCAAGCACGTTCAAGCCTTTTACAAGAGGTTCTGATGCACCTAAGTTCGGGGGTATACCAGGGGGCAGAGCCAATTCTTCTCTCCCTGACAAGCCTCCTTTTATTCGGGATCAATAAGTCCAAAGAGTTAGTCTGCCATTCGCCCAGGAGCTGATCAGCGATGTTAGGGTCATCTACGGGGTGAGGGCAGGTTCTAGCTAGTTTTTCCGCCCAACTGTCCACCGGGAGCTTCGACCAGAGTCGTTCCACAGTATGTTGTCTTGGTGCGGGGTCTCTACGGTTCCCCAGCAACCAGCTAAACGGAATAAGATGGTGATCGGTCCAGGGGAGAGCCAACATCTGGAGAGCCTGTAGGTTCGCAGAGTTAGCAAAAACCGCGTCAAGCTGATGACCTCTAATATGAGTAGTTCCCATATTAACGAGATGTAAGTCCAGTGCCCCGAGCGAACTTAGAAAATCCCTTGCTACTACGTCATTGGGGTCATCAAAATGAAAGTTAAAGTCCCCAAGAATGACAAAATTGGAAGAGGCAGCAGCCTGTGGGATAACAGCCTCCATGAAAGAATCCACGAAGTTCCCTAGCGTAGCGGGAGGCCGATACACCAGGAGGCCAGATATTGAGACAGTAAAGGAAACGCGAAGGGTAAACTGACAACTTTCAGCCTTGTTGATGCCGCAGTCTACTGCTTTGCATAAGAATATGTCTCTGTAGACAATGGCCACTCCACCCCCTCTCCCATCTGGCCTATCAAGATGGAACATGAGGTATCCCGGGGGGAGAGCGTTGACAATGTCGGGGTCGGAACCTATAGTCAGCCACGTTTCCGTCAGGAATAGGACATCCAGACTATGGTCCAAAAGGAGGGAGTGAACCTCCGTGGCATGACAAGGCAGTGATCTGCAATTAAGCAGAGCCATAGTCAGTGAGTCAAGGTCCTTGCAAGTGTTATGCGGGCAACAGGCAAGACAATGTTTAAATGCGGAACCCTCAATCCAATAATAGCAGCAGCTGGGATGTCTGGCCGTGCGTAGAGCAAGCAGTGTGTCCCGCGAATACCTGTGGAAGGGGGTCCGAGGGCTAGAAGAGTTAATCAGAGTGGTATGCCCTAAGCCCGTCTGGGCCCGGACGGGCACAGACGGGCTAGTCTTTGGCGTGTCTTCGGCGTGCTGAAGGTGTGCCCGCTGCGCTCGACCGCTGCGCGGTCGAGTTGTGGGCATGGTAATGAGGTGGAGGAGTGGGCGTGGCTAAAAGCGATGGGCGTGGCCCCAAGTCACGTGGGAGCTAGACGCTGAAGAGGGATATTGATCTTCCCTTTCAGGCGCTCGCTCTCTAAACAAAGTGCAGTTTTTAAAAAAACACAGAAAACGAGTGTGCAGTCACAAGGTCACAAGTTTTAAAAACACAGAAAACGAGTGTGCAGTCACAAGGAATAAAAGCAGTTTAGACAGCAGAAAACCCCGGCTTCCGCCTCAGGGTCCTATCAGGTCAGCACCGGCTGCTTGCTCAGCCCGGCGTTTTGTACTTCCTGGGTGGGCGTGGCTAAAAGCGATGGGCGTGGCCCCAAGTCACGTGGGAGCTAGACGCTGAAGAGGGATATTGATCTTCCCTTTCAGGCGCTCGCTCTCTAAACAAAGTGCAGTTTTTTAAAAAACACAGAAAACGAGTGTGCAGTCACAAGGTCACAAGTTTTAAAAACACAGAAAACGAGTGTGCAGTCACAAGGAATAAAAGCAGTTTAGACAGCAGAAAACCCCGGCTTCCGCCTCAGGGTCCTATCAGGTCAGCACCGGCTGCTTGCTCAGCCTGGCGTTTTGTACTTCCTGGGTGGGCGTGGCTAAAAGCGATGGGCGTGGCCCCAAGTCACGTGGGAGCTAGACGCTGAAGAGGGATATTGATCTTCCCTTTCAGGCACTCGCTCTCTAAACAAAGTGCAGTTTTTAAAAAAACACAGAAAACGAGTGTGCAGTCACAAGGTCACAAGTTTTAAAAACACAGAAAACGAGTGTGCAGTCACAAGGAATAAAAGCAGTTTAGACAGCAGAAAACCCCGGCTTCCGCCTCAGGGTCCTATCAGGTCAGCACCGGCTGCTTGCTCAGCCCGGCGTTTTGTACTTCCTGGGTGGGCGTGGCTAAAAGCGATGGGCGTGGCCCCAAGTCACGTGGGAGCTAGACGCTGAAGAGGGATATTGATCTTCCCTTTCAGGCGCTCGCTCTCTAAACAAAGTGCAGTTTTTTAAAAAACACAGAAAACGAGTGTGCAGTCACAAGTTCACAAGTTTTAAAAACACAGAAAACGAGTGTGCAGTCACAAGGAATAAAAGCAGTTTAGACAGCAGAAAACCCCGGCTTCCGCCTCAGGGTCCTATCAGGTCAGCACCGGCTGCTTGCTCAGCCCGGCGTTTTGTACTTCCTGGGTGGGCGTGGCTAAAAGCGATGGGCGTGGCCCCAAGTCACGTGGGAGCTAGACGCTGAAGAGGGATATTGATCTTCCCTTTCAGGCGCTCGCTCTCTAAACAAAGTGCAGTTTTTTAAAAAACACAGAAAACGAGTGTGCAGTCACAAGGTCACAAGTTTTAAAAACACAGAAAACGAGTGTGCAGTCACAAGGAATAAAAGCAGTTTAGACAGCAGAAAACCCCGGCTTCCGCCTCAGGGTCCTATCAGGTCAGCACCGGCTGCTTGCTCAGCCCGGCGTTTTGTACTTCCTGGGTGGGCGTGGCTAAAAGCGATGGGCGTGGCCCCAAGTCACGTGGGAGCTAGACGCTGAAGAGGGATATTGATCTTCCCTTTCAGGCGCTCGCTCTCTAAACAAAGTGCAGTTTTTTTTAAAAACACAGAAAACGAGTGTGCAGTCACAAGGTCACAAGTTTTAAAAACACAGAAAATGAGTGTGCAGTCACAAGGAATAAAAGCAGTTTAGACAGCAGAAAACCCCGGCTTCCGCCCAAGCTATGAGCACTTGCTGAAGGCCATGAAAGCTAAACTAATTCCATCTTTGGAATATGGTTCGATGATCTTCTGTGACAAAGATGCAAAAATATTAGATGACATCCAGATAAAAGTTTATAAATCAGTTTACAGGATTCCCAGTTATATAGGCCGTGCCAACGTAAGATTAGAATTTGGACTAAAAAGACAAACTTTGGCTCGGCAATCTACTTATTTAAAATCTTTACTATCATCACGATCAGAAGAAGGTTCTCTCTCATGTCAGTGTTGGCATGAGTGGAGGAAGGTGGCTCTATATATACTGGACAATAAGGCAGTACAGTGTGTATAGAGTCCACAGACCCCGAAGGTTTAACAGAGGTTAAAGTCAGAACTGGCCTTACTCTCCAAATTGGTAGCTTGGTCGAGCAGTAAGGCAGTACCAGAGGACAGTGTTAAGCATTTGTTGTACACACTTAGTCAGCAAAAGGTTTCACACACTCAAGAACTGAACTCCAGGCCAATTATTATTATTCATTAGATATAGGTGTTTTATTTTTAGAACCAACAGTTATAAAAATATACTTTTCACATTACGAGTACTCTCAGGTAATTACTTTGCAGAGGAGCAACACGTTTGTACACACAATAATCACAGGTTAGCTAATAGCAATACAGTTCTGAAACATTCTCTAGCATTGAGCTCAATGGGTTTTCATAGGAAAGTACAGTTGATTACTTTATGGATTACTTTGGTAGTTCCAGGACTAGATCTTGGATTCAGTCCTGGAGTCTAAGCTGAAACTAGATTAGCAAAAACGTTTTAGTTATAGTGATGATTTTTCCTGAATATAAAGCTGTTTTAAAAGTTCCCACTTAGAAACTTTTCGAGGTGATTCTCACAATGTTATTCAATGGGAGGAAATTCAGGTTACAGGTAATGTACGATCGCGTTATTTTTGTAACCCAGCACTAGTCTCCTAGGGCTAGCACTGGGGGCTTAACTCAAAACAGGTAGGTAATTGCGTTTCAGTATGTCGTACGATTTTTAAAGAATATTTGCAGTTTTCAAAAGTAGACACTTAGAAGAAATTTCCTAGAAAAGCAGACAATGGGTTCCTACGGAGAAAATACAGGTTACTAGTAAACCTGCTAGGGATTACTTTTGTGGTTCAGTACTGGGCTGAAAGGTACAGTACTGGCTTCTCTCCTGATCACAGGTGAGTATTTTCGAATTTGGACTTTGGCTGATTGTATAGGAATATTCTCAGTTTTCAAAACTTCACACTTAGAACATTTTCGAGTAAAAAATGGGTCAATGTTATCCAATGGCAGGTAAGTGAATTACCGGTTTCCAGGTGAGTACTTGGTTGGTGAAGTTAGGGTTCTGGGCATAGACTCAGGGGTCCCCCAGGGTCAGGTGAGTACAGTTAGTTCAGTCCCAGCGGCGCAGGGGCAGCCGGGTGCAAAGGTATGTAGGCCCAATGTTATCCAATGAGGGAAAGAGGGCCTTCAGTTGGTAGCGGCTGGCTAGCAGGCCACGCGGCTGTGGGAGCGGGGCTCCTGGTCACTTGCTCTGGGCAAGGGGGAAGTAGGATAGGGCAAAGAGGTCACAGCCAGCGGCACTCGGGCGGCTGGGTGCAGGGTGCTTTTGAGCCGTCGGGCGCTCAATGTTATCCAATGAGGATCTTGAAAAAGGAACAAAGGCTGCAGGCTCGGGGACGGTGACTCTCCAGGGGCGACCAGCACTTCGAGAGGTAAGTTGGGATGTTGGAGCACATGTAGGTACCCCAAAGGTAGGCACAGGGGGCTGTAGGGCGCCAGGTGCAGGGGTGTCTTTGGGTGTCGGAAAAGTTTACCCTCTGCTGGTCGCGGTTGGGGTGGCCCCTGGTTCTGAGTCTGCAGGCGTCGGCTAGTTTATCGAGGAGGGTCTTTGGGCACTGGACTTCGGGTCCCAGTCGCCGGGGAGACGTCCTCGTGGTCTTGGTACGGGTTGGCCTGGCCTGGGCTCGGCTGGTGCAGAGTGGGCTGGTCCCGAGCTTCCTGGTGGGCACCAGGTGGGTTGTTGCAGCAGAGCCTCTGCTGATGGGAGTCCCAATCGTCGAGAGGGTCAAGGCAGGCAGGTCCTCTGGGTGTCCCAAGGTTGCTGTCAGCGGAGGTTGCCGGGTTTAGGCAGGAGCAGGTTCCAGGATCAACAGGCCGGTAGGGCTGGGGCCAAGTCAGTTGTTGTTGTCCTGTTCTTAGCAGCTGCCCGGCGGGTCATCTTCTTGATCTTCTTTCTTCTTTTTTGATATTTGGATCTGAGGAAGGAAGGTTCAGGGAGCCCCTAAATACTAAATGTAGGGGTGTTACAGGTAGGGCAAGGGCAGGGACCAATGGGTCCCTGTCCTGGGGTGAGTACACCCCCTAGCCTGCTCCTCTCCTGTGGGAGGGGGGCAGGAGCCTAGCTGGGATTGGGCAGGACTCCCCATCTACAAGATGGTCGGAGCCCGGGGTCGTGCTTCACCTTGTCTCCTCCGCCTGAGGGGTGGAGTTGGCACAGTATGGCATCCCCCTTCCTGACGAGGATTGTCCCCTCGTGCATGTTACATTAAATCCCATACTGGCATCAGTGCGGGTTTAATGTGCTGAGAAGTTTGATACTAAACTTGTCAGTCTTCAGTGTAGCCATTATGGTGCTGTGGAGTTCGTAATGACAACCTCCCAGCACCATATACTCTTAAATGGCATCACTGCACTTACAGTGCCCAGGAATGGTCCTGGGTACTGTAGGGGCACAGGGCTCATGCACCTGTGCCCTCACCTCTGGCATAGAGCACCCAGCTAGAGGGGTGACTGAGGTATGCCAGGGCAGCGGGTTCTGTGGGCATGGCACACAGGGTGCCATGTCGACTCTTGTTTTAGTTCTGTACTTAGGCACTCAGCCTGCAAAGGCAGGGTGTGGGTACCAGGGTACAGGGCCCCTGAGGGTGGCACAATCAATGCTGCAGCCCTCAGGGGTCTACTCTGGCCACCAGGCCCTGGGTACCTAGGGTACCATTTTACTAGGGGTTGACAGGGGGCCAGAGATGCCAATTGGGTATTTTGTTTCAGCATAGTTTTTAGGGAAGGAACACAGGCCCTGGGTACCTGAGTGGCTGGGACCCAGGGCACACTCAGTCTAAGCACATCAGCAGTTCAGAAAAAAGTGGGGGCATACCAAGGCAAGAAAGATGGCACTTTCTCACAATGTGATTCTGAGGAGTGATCATGCAAGCAGCTGTAGAACATATTTGAATGAGTGTTACTTAGCTTCGAAGGCCCACATTTAGAAGATGAAGTTAGAAGTAAACCCACATTTAAAAGATCAATAAATCAATCAGTTAACCTACTGTCGACCATAACTGACAATGACGAGCTTAGGAAAAAGAACCATTCATGGTCAGTTGCTAACTCTTTTGGAAAATTGGAACCACAACCATATTTGCTGTCCTATTTAAAACCGTTTTAAAAAAATAGATTCATGTTAATAAGATTTGGGCGATATACTTCTAAGGATGGATTCCCAAAATGGGAAAAAAATGGCCTTCTAAAGTATGTAGGTTGTGTGGATTATGTGATGAAACACAAGTTCATATTGTAACTTTGTGTCCCCAATTATTAGATGAGCGGAATTTTCTACTGAAATCCATTTTTATTGAACTGGGGGTAAGATCCTGTAGAAATGCCATCATCACATGTCTCACTGGCGCATCGCCTCAAATGACTTTACGTTTTGTTAAATTTATTTTAATAGCTGAAAAAAAACTATTATCTTGTGATGAGGCGGTCTTATTAAATAGGCTCATACATTAATTAATGTGGTTATAAGTATATTTAGAGAATAAATACTCTGGAATTTTAGTGATATTATATTGCGATTATAACATCATTACAAATGTATTTTACTACTTGCTATCTACCTCATTTGTCGACTTTACTGATACCATCTAATCTGCAGGTCTATGTAATATATATTTTATCTGTTAGGAATTGTCGCCATGAACGTTGCCCACTGCTCATGCTTCTTATCATTGCGAAATTAACTGGCTTATGTGGTGTATTTGTGTATATAATGATTTAGTAAATATTAACCTTAAGAAACTTTACGTTGTGGCTACTTAAAACAGGAATTGGTCAAATCTTATTCCTTTTTTTTTTTTAGAGAATTTGAAGTCATAATGTCGTTTTTATTGTTCATGTATGCTTTTTTTATCGATTGTAATGATTTTAATTAATCAACAAATAAATATTTACAGAACTCTCCTTTACTGATTCTGCTGCGGGCGATTACGGAACACCGGTGGGGCAGGGCATGGGGGGGGGGGGGGAATACGCAGCTCGAGATGTCTTGTATTATTGATATTTGATTTTGCATTGCTGCCTTCTTTGATTAAGCTATTTTTTTCTATTTTGGGAAAAACAAAAAATATTTTTAAAAAAAAGTATTTTTAACCATGACAAACTTACATTCTGTAAAAATCTGTATTTGGCGAGTTGACATTAGAGACATTTCTGACCATTTACCTGCACATCTTAAAAGATAGGTTTGTTGCAGTCTGATCTTTAAAAAATTCTTTAGAGTTTATGGGAAAAGGCTGGAAAAGAAGTCATTTTGAGGTTATCTAGAGCTCCATTAAGACATTAATACCATCTACATAATTCCATTTTTTATATTTATTCGAGCTTGTGTAATATAAATTGTGTCCCTTTTTTAGGGTAAACATATCCAGTAGTAGCCTCAAAATATGCTGATAAATACCTTTCAAAATATTAACACATTCTTTAATTTTACTTGTCAGACTACTTTGCATTGTGATTATGCTCCACAATGGAGTGTGTTGATTTTTAAAGATGAAGGCAAATTTAATTTAATTGTATTTCATATAATCTTATTAAGTGTACCAGCAACTGTTTGCAAGGTTATTTTATTAGTCGGAGCATGTCTTTACGTACCTCATTAAACATTTTGTTTTAATCATATTTATTAGGAAACTGTAGCCTCCGCTTAGGGAAGCATAACAGTATTGTACATCAAAATACCTAGACAAAGGTATAAATCAAGGTTGTGTAAAATACAGGTCACACTTAAGTAATATGCAGCTGTACAAATGTGTGACAAACTGCACTTCTGAAATAAATATTAGCTATGCAAACCGGGATTGAATAGATTTCCAGATAATTGAAGTCCAATACCTTCTGCATCTTTGTGGGTATTAGTAGCCGTATTAAGTTATGTATGGAATTTCTTTCATCGTAATGGCAGAATGAGGAGAATTGAATTTAGTGTGTTTGATCAACATAATTTTTATCGTCCCTTCCTACAACCATATTTCATGTTAGTTGGTGTTTTGTCACCCTACACTATTGGAGTAGTGTCCTTCAGGTGTACTCATAATTCAGGCACATTGGGGCAAGATATGGACTAGTTACTCTATATCCAAAGCTTTTACTATGTGTTAATCATTGTGCATTTTCAAAGAGATTCGAAACTCCTTTACCAGTGGTCTCTCACTCTCCCTCTGCGAGTTTCTGGCACCGTTCAAGTCACAGATTTATTATCTATATTTTTATGGTTTGGCTTACAGAAAGTGGGGTTTACCCACCCAAATTTCTTTACTATAAAAACTAACCGATGTAATGTTTGCGCCTGATAAGTACAGAAATCAGTTAACATTTCAGTGGGTTATCGACATGCTAGTGGCCTTTCATAGCATTACCTGTATTACAAACACCAGCAGCTGAATAATGCACTGGGCTGTATATAAAGTAATGTCTTACCAGGCCACCTCATAGGGCACCATTAGTAGCAAATTACCTGCAGAGGCCACAGACAAGGAGAGATGGCACAATGTCACCTGATCTAAGGCAACACAATCTTTGCACATTCCTATAATATCTTTGTTTGTTATGTGTTTTTAGGATTCAGATAAGCACAAGGGAAAACAAGCCTTGTCTGAAAAACAAGACGGTGACATTTTCCATGTTATGAAGACCAAGAGTAGGAAACCCCAACTTGTAGCAAAGAAAGAACATTTATCAGAACTCAAGTCCAGGTAAGTGAAGTCCAGTTTGATATCCCAAAGACTAATATCTGTGTACTTGTGTCATTTTACTCCTTTCCAAAAAATAATTCCCACGTAAACTTCTTGCCAGTCCATTTTTGTTTCTCATTTTGCATTTGTTATAATGGTATATAACGTCCCACATTCCTCATAGCAGTTTCAGATTGAACTAGGTGAACTGGTTCTGTCTGATAGAGACATCTAGCTGCATATTCCTTACCTTTGAATTCTCCCCAGGTGCCAGATTGGATCCAGAATTTTTTTACAGCAGTACTGCTGCGCGTCAGTAGAGGGTGTCGTGTGACTCTGTAGCGACGTTGCCCACCTGATGTGACGTCGGCAGAGTCCAAATTAGCCCTCCCTTGATGCACTGGCATCAGTTTTTCTTCTTTTCCGTGCTGCCAAAGCAGATCCGTAGAGCTGTTCTTCAGACCATTCTTTGGCCTGTCTTGACATATTTGACAAAATTGTGTGTCTTTCTCTTGTGCTTGGCTTTCAAACCCTTTGGGTCCTGTGGACAGCAGATGTCAGGCACTGACCCTCATACTTTTTGTATGTGGTGCCTCAGGTAGCACCATGCCTGAGAGGAGTGTGACTCATGTCGCCAGCTTCGCCCGAAGTCGTTGCTGGATCGCGGCATGAAGCTTTTGAAAGTGCAGTTGTCGCAGGCTTTGTCACTCGCAGTCTCGTTCTCGCTCTAGAGAATTCTCATGAGCCAGCTCCAGAAGTCTTTCCTGCGGGCATTCTTTGACCTTGATGTCCAAATGTAAGTAGAGACGTAAGCAATCCAAGTAGCGGCATTCACAGACTTAACCGCATATGCTCCGTGTCTGACGCCCCTTCCCGGCCTCCGGGTCAGTTTTTGGAGCAAGAGCCCACCACGCGCCTCCCTACTTTCCCTGGAGCCAGTGCAACTCGGCACCAGATGCGGGAATACTATACCTCCCTACATGCCATCTTTGGGTCTCCACCTCCCTCTGGTACGCTTTTCAATCCCAAGGACTTCATGGGAGCCTTAACTGTATCCACGCCGGTGGGGATGCCCTTGGCTTCAGTTAGGCCCTCTGGATCCGTAGTCTGATCCATGTCCGCTCTGGTGCACATCCCTTTAGGGTTCCCACCTCTGATACCATTGCAAAATCAGCTGACCCTGACGACATCAGTGGCGCTGATTGAGGTTGCACCATCTCTGCTCTCACGCCGAGTCAGCCCTATATCGATTCCGGACGGTCTCGCGCCTCGACGCTGGGCCTTGTCTGGGTCTGTGCCGGAGGTGTGCAGTAAGCCTCAGACACCATTCCTCCAACTTGTGAGCTGCCCTTTACTGCGTTTCCTTTGGGAGAACATGTTTAAGAAGGGATGGGATTTACACACCCATACACAATACTGCCCTGTCTTCTCTGAATGTTTGTTGGCTGACTGAGCTGGCTGAGGCTAGTGGC
>NC_136069.1:1264058479-1264066010 GCF_964261635.1 Lissotriton helveticus
CCCAGACAGTCGTCTCCCACCTCCAGACTATGGCCGTTCTCCATCAACGTGCCGAAGTCACACCTGTGCCCCTCTCAGACGCTCCTCTTTATCGGAGCGGTACTGGGCTTGGCGCAGTTTTTGGTTTATCCCCCCGAGCAGCGGGTTCGGGTTATTCAGGCTCTGATTCCGATCTTTTAGCCTTTATCCCGAGTTTCGGTCAGGCTGATGCTGCGGCTCCTGGGGCTGTTGACCTCCAGCATCCTGCTAGTACATCACGCCAGGTGGTGGATGCGGGCTCTGCAGTGGTACCTGAAGTTTCAGTGAGCACAGCATCAGGGCAACCTGTCCGACCACATCCTGATCTCGGAGGTCACTGCAAGACAGTTGCAGTGGTGGCTCACGGACCCCAATTGGGTCAGCGGCAGATCCCTGTCCCTTCCCCGACCGGAGCACATAGTGGTGATGGATGCGTCCCTCCTGGAATGGGGGGGGGCACATAGGAGAGGCGGAGATCAGAGGCCTCTGGTCTCCGGCGGAGTCCCGGCTCCATATCAACCTTCTGGAGCTGCGAGCGATCCGACTTGCACAGAAGGCATTACTTCCCTCTGTCCGGGGAAGTGTAGTGCAGGTGTTCACGGACAACACCACCGCCATGTGGTATTGCAACAAACAGGGCGGGGTGGGATCCTGGACCCTATGTCAGGAGGCTCTGCGCCTCTGGACGGGGCGGACGAACTCAGCCACCGGTGCTTGATGGATCACGAATGGCATCTGAACTCTGACGTGGCGCAAGGTCTCTTTCAGCAGTGGGGAGAGCCTTGGTTAGATCTATTCGCCACCGAAGAGAACACGCAATGTCATCAGTTCTGCGCGTTGGAATTGCCAAGGCGGCACTCGCTCGGAGACGCTTTTCATCTCGAGTGGAGCAGTGGTCGGTTGTACGCCTTCTGCCCAGAGTGCTGAAGAAGATCCGACGCGACCAGGTCCAAGTCATCCTTGTGGCTCCGGACTGGGGACGAAGATACTGGTATCCCGAGCTACTCAGCATGTCAGTCGATCCCCCGATTCGTCTGCCTCCTCAGGAGGACCTTCTGTCGCAGCAGCAGGGCACGGTCCTCCACCCGAACCTGTCCACTCTCCACCTGCATGCGTGGAGATTGGGCGGCGACAGTTGAGGCCATTTGTCCTGCCTCCTCAAGTCTGTGATATGATTCTGGCATGCAGGCGTCCCTTCACAAAAACGGTATACACCTGCAGGTGGGACAAATTTGTGGCATGGTGCACAGCAAAGGCTGTGGATCCCCTTTCTGCCCCCCTTTCAGAGGTTCTCCTCTTCCTTCTTTCTCTTGCCCAGCAGGGCTCTGCTCTGGGCTCTATCAAAGGCTATCTCGAGGCCATTTCAGCCTTCTTAAGGCTTCCTGATCAGCCTTCCCTTTTCAAGTCCCCTGTTGTTAATAGATTCTTGAAAGGCATCACAGCATTCCCTCCTGTTCCTTTCGTGATGCCTCAGTGGGACTTGAACCTAGTGTTTACTTATCTGATGTGTGCTCCCTTTGAGCCACTTCATAATTGTCCTCTTCGTCTTCTGACTCTTATAACTGTTTTACTGGTTGCCATCACCTCTGCCAGAAAAGTGAGTGAGCTCCAGGCTCCGTCTTCTAAGCCTCCTTTTCTCTCTGTCCATCCGGACAAAGTTGTTCTGAGGACTCGTCCTTCTTTCCTGCCCAAGGTGGTTACAGCCTTTCACATCGGGCAGTCGATCACCTTGCCCACCTTCTTTCCGCCTCCGCATCCCTCGAAAGAGGAAGAGAGGCTGCACCGTCTGGACCCAAAACATGCGCTCTCTTTTTATCTAGACCTCACACGCCAGTTTCAGGTGGCCGACCAGCTCTTTGTTGGTTACGGGGGTGCTAAGAAAGGACGGGCGGTGCACAAGCGGATCATCTCCTGGTGGATCGTTTTGTGCATCAAGGTCTGTTATTCCTTGGCGAAAAAAGAGCCTCCTCTGGGGCTGCGCGTCCATTCCACTCGGGCCACGGCGGCTACTACTGCCCTGGATCGGGGAGTCCTCTTGCAGGACATCAGTCAGGCAGCTATGCGGGCCTCGCTACACACATTTGCTAAGCACTACTGCCTGGACAGCCAACTCCGGAGAGATGTCTTTTTCGGCCGTTCTGTTCTCCAGGACTTCCTGGTGTGATCTTGGTTCGCAGAACCACCACTAGGGTTGATATTGCTGGGGTATCTATTCTAAGGTAAAGAATCTAACACCAACGTGTTTTTTTTCAGATGCACAAGCCACTTACCTTCGGTAACGACATATCTGTAAGAAACATTAGTTAGTGTTAGATTCCTTACCGCCACACCCATCCTCCCCGTTCTGCGCACCGATATCTAGGGTTAAGGTCATCCCTTTCAGGGCCCTAGTTTCATGGCACCAGTGTCGGTTTCTTGCATGGCGCTGCGTTCTTGGCGCGGAAAGCTATGTACAGAACTGACGTCAGCGCGCGAGGGCGGCCTCTAAGTACTCCGACGACGTCATCTCGGCGATCACGACACCGACGGACGCGTAACCACAGACGATGCCTACCGACGCGCAGGGGTACTGCTGACGAAAACTTTCCGCATCCAGTCTGACGCCTGGGGATATTCTAAGGTAAGGAATCTAACACTAACTATTGTTTCTTACTGAGATATTGTGACCGAAGGTAAGTAACTTGTGCTTCACTGTTGTCACAGCTTTGTTCTGTGCCCTGTGTGTATACCTATCTTTCTATAGGTATATCTGTGTATATGGGCAGAAATGTATATGGTAGATATGTAGATGTGTATATATTGAAAGTCTCAGTGTTGGGTGGACTTATTTCAAAAGGGTGTACGTCTGTTTATGTAACTGCACCTCTTTGTGTCCTAGTAGGACCTTAACTTGGTCTTTGAATATGCATGTCTTTATCCTTCCTCCTCTATGGCATCTCCATTACATAGTCCATGAGAGTTACCTTCTCTTTAGAAGTGTTCTCTCCTAACAAGATGGGTCTATACCAGTAGTTGCTGCTGTTCTTCTTGCCATACTTTTGTGAAGCATGGATTGGTGTTCTCTCCATCGTGGATGTGTTTTGAGATTATTTTCCCTGTGTTTCTCAGGGCAGGTTTAGCTCACATACAATGAATAGCTCTAACTCAGTGGCATTGCTGTTGTCCTTGGTCTTTCCACCCTTTCAAGCCGTGGTTCGGATACCATCTAGGGAGCTATATAATATTATATTTCTATGGCGTGTTTTCTCCAACACTTCTTTATTCCTTCAGTGGGATAAGTTTTCCCCCTGCTTTTCAATGTCTTGCGGACTTTAGCTACCTTTGGTCTTTACCACAGTCCTTCTGGTGAAGCGTCTCCCTTTCCTCACCTATATTCCTAAGACAGCCTGGTCACTTTATCTTATTACAGACCTGGTAGTATTCAGGGATCTTTTGTGGAATCAGTTCGCAGACCCTCCTCCGGGGATAGTAATGCTTGGGTATCTAATTCAAAGCAAAGGAATCTGTGGCTCGATATCTCAACAGATGAGTAAGCTGCTTACCTTCGGTAACGCCTTATCTGGTAGAGACGGGAACTAGCCGCAGATTCCTTACTGACCCTCCCCACTCTGCCAACGGGTTTCTCCTTTTAACTATAAGCTCCCTTTCTGGGTATTCTATGCCTATGCTTAGGATTTCATAATCATTTTGACACTAAGATGGCTCTTTTTGGGCACACTGTTTCCATAGGCAGTTTCTATATGTGGCTCCTCGTTTTTGGAGTGGAAAATAATCACGGAAGAAACTGGCGTCAAGGGAGGGCTTATATGGATGTAATATCTGGAGAGCGCCGTCGCTCAACACCCTCTACCAATGTGCAGGGGTACTTCTGAAAATTCCTAATTAATTAATCTGAGGCTAGATCCTGTTACTACCAGATAAGGCGTTACAGAAGGTAAGTAACGTATCAAACAGGTGTAAGGTCTTCCAAATTCCCATCGTTTTGTTTAGCTGTGCCCTGGCCAACTAGAAAATTTAGTTGCACCATGATAAATAAAGGTATTGCATTATATTGTTTTGGAATTTGTATTGCACTTTCCAGTCCCCTTTCAGAGCACTTTCTGGGTGGGTGAGGAAGTAACTACTGAGTTTGATTCATTTATGTGGTGGTTCATACCCATGATGAAGACATGGCCCTCTCTGATTTGAGTCTGGTTTCTTGGTCCTTTTCAAAGCTCATGATTGAAAGGCTGGTGTTTGCAGTCCTAGTAGTAAACGTTAGCATATTAGGACATATATGGCCATATAAATAATACATAATAAAATACTGCACCATAATGCATTAATTGTTAGTTCGGCATATTGAAGAAACTAACGTCTTCTGTGCTTTTTGGAATGTAATAAACGTATCTCACGGGTACAAATCTCCCACGATATTGCAGCCCCTCCCTCATGCCAGTGAGTCACCACTGTCACCTCAGATATTTGTTTAAAGAGCTGCCAGGCCCATCTATTAAGTTACTGTCAAATGGAGATCTCTGAATTAGGCATAGCACAATTTGTTATCACACTTTCCTCATCTGTCTGAATATGTAAGGAAACTCCCTGGGGATGCAGCTACTCTTCATTAGCAGAGCCTGGAGTGGGGCTTTAGCATACGTGCCTTTAAAAATAATCTTTTCCCACGTGTCCTCTTCTGCCACCCAGCGTGCCACATGTTGTATATGCTCTGCATAATACATTTCTAGGTCTGGGAGCCCCAATCGTCCCTCCTCCATGGGATTTCACTAAAGCCAGGGTCACTCTGCTACCTTCCTGGCCCAAACCAATCTAACAATCAGACTTTCAAACTGTTTGAATGTGGCTACTGACAGCAGGCACTGTGAGTTCTTTAGTAGACAGATACAGTAGTTAAAGACCCCCATCTTCGCATTAGACACCATGGCCCATCACTGATCAAGGTAACGAGATCCAGAACTCAGTTGAGTTGAGTAAACCTTGCATTACTCATTATCATATCTGATTGAGATTTCTAGCCGCAGATTCCTTACCTTAGAATTATCCCCAGGCCAAGACTGGATCTGGAAATGTTTCCACAGCAGTATGTGTGCGTTGGTAGGGGCGCTGACCGCCTTCATAATGAAGTAGTCCACTGGATGGGACGTCGTTAGAGTCAATATAAGCTCTCCCCTGATGCGCTGCCGCCTGTTTCTTCCTTTCCGCACTGCCAGCATTAAAAACGGAACCTCCTGAGGCTTGAGCCGGGAGTAGAAGCGGAAGCGCTGATGAAATTTTAATATTGAAACTGTTGTGCTTTTAACCCACCTCCGCTGCACTCATCCCCCTCCTGAGCACCTCGCGCTGCACAAACCCCCGGGAGGACAGCTGATCAAGACGCTGCCACCGGAGAGGGTTTGTTTACTCTCGACGCCATTGACCTTGGCCACGCCCACCGGACAGGCCACACCCCCTTACCCGCGCTGATGCTATAAAAGCGCGCTGAAGTCTAGCGCTGTTTAGCATTAAAAACGGAACCTCCTGAGGCTTGAGCCGGGAGTAGAAGCGGAAGCGCTGATGAAATTTTAATATTGAAACTGTTGTGCTTTTAACCCACCTCCGCTGCACTCATCCCCCTCCTGAGCACCTCGCGCTGCACAAACCCCCGGGAGGACAGCTGATCAAGACGCTGCCACCGGAGAGGGTTTGTTTACTCTCGACGCCATTGACCTTGGCCACGCCCACCGGACAGGCCACACCCCCTTACCCGCGCTGATGCTATAAAAGCGCGCTGAAGTCTAGCGCTGTTTAGCATTAAAAACGGAACCTCCTGAGGCTTGAGCCGGGAGTAGAAGCGGAAGCGCTGATGAAATTTTAATATTGAAACTGTTGTGCTTTTAACCCACCTCCGCTGCACTCATCCCCCTCCTGAGCACCTCGCGCTGCACAAACCCCCGGGAGGACAGCTGATCAAGACGCTGCCACCGGAGAGGGTTTGTTTATTCTCGACGCCATTGACCTTGGCCACGCCCACCGGACAGGCCACACCCCCTTACCCGCGCTGATGCTATAAAAGCGCGCTGAAGTCTAGCGCTGTTTAGCATTAAAAACGGAACCTCCTGAGGCTTGAGCCGGGAGTAGAAGCGGAAGCGCTGATGAAATTTTAATATTGAAACTGTTGTGCTTTTAACCCACCTCCGCTGCACTCATCCCCCTCCTGAGCACCTCGCGCTGCACAAACCCCCGGGAGGACAGCTGATCAAGACGCTGCCACCGGAGAGGGTTTGTTTACTCTCGACGCCATTGACCTTGGCCACGCCCACCGGACAGGCCACACCCCCTTACCCGCGTACACATCCTGACTACAGCCTATAACAATGTGCCTTTTCAGGAAGCGCAGCGGACGAGCGCAGCGGGCGCGACGAATGCGCGCCGAAGGCGCGCATAAGGCAA
Organism: Lissotriton helveticus; assembly: GCF_964261635.1. Lineage (NCBI taxonomy): Eukaryota > Metazoa > Chordata > Amphibia > Caudata > Salamandridae > Lissotriton > Lissotriton helveticus. Next base: position 1,264,064,927 of record NC_136069.1, read on the forward strand.
GCTCGTCTGCGCTCGTCCGCGCCGAGTCTGGGCCAGGGGCCATACCTCTTACCACCCAGGCAATCCAGACCCTGGCCTACAGCTCGGCTGCCCTCCATGATTTGAGACCTACGGTACATGACTGTCGAAGGTATGCTCCTGACACCACCCCCCTCCCTGTCAACTGTCTAAAATGCACTGCACCCCTCCCCACAAGGCACAGAAAACTCCCACGCCACGAATACCGTATGCTTCTCTTAAATTGCCGATCCCTCCCCAAACACAGGCTGGAAATATCCCTTTTACTAGAAGAACGTAAACCAGACGCACTGTTTCTCACGGAAACATGGTTAACGGCTGATTCTGACCCCGATGTGGTCGCCGCCCTTCCTACCGGCTACCAAATCACTCGTCAAGATCGCCCAGATGGCAGAGGGGGAGGACTTGCAATTATAGTAAAAGATCAATATCGCTGCCGGCCCATAACGGAAAACATTCCAGACTGTGAAAACTTAGCTTTCGCGCTGGAGTTTTCCCCCAATCACTGTCTCTCGGGCACCTTGATATACCGCCCACCCGGCCCTCCAAAACTCTTTCACAGCAGTCTCCCAGCAACGATAGCACCCCGTATCTGCACTGCTGCTAATTTCGTCGTGATAGGCGACCTCAATCTACACTTTGACTCTCCAGCAGATGTAACGGCCACTACCTTAACTGACGACCTGGCCGCACTACAACTCAGTCAACGAGTGAATACTCCCACCCACACAAAGGGACACCTGTTGGACCCTGTGTTCAGCAATTGCGCAGAACTTTCGACCGACCCCCCTCTTCCCCTCCCATGGACCGATCACTCCTTGGTGCCCTTCACCTGGTTCACTGAGAAACCCATTCCCACCACCCCCTCGATTGGATATGCGAGATCGTGGGCGCGGATACAAGTAGACCAGTGGACAAGTAAACTAGTGGAAAACCCTCCCTTAAACAATGAAGACCCTTGTCTGGCAAACGAGGAATACGAAAACTGGATTCTGCATTCTCTTGAGACCATTCTCCCTCTCAAGAAGTCCTCGGCTAAACGTTCCCTTAAAACAGCCCCATGGTA
>NC_136069.1:1264666210-1264901124 GCF_964261635.1 Lissotriton helveticus
ATTCATACATCACCACCATGTGCATGCTGTAATTCACCATACAGTACATGATTTCTCCCATTGACTGTTTCATTACTTCTATTTTCATAGTATTCCATTGCTCAGGCCAGACCTGAAGGGCGTCGGCGCACTATAGAAAAAAATGAATTTAATTTACAGTATGTATGTAGATAATATATATGTGCTTGTGCATTCTTTACTTATTTATGTCTTCATTTGCGCACTGCCTAGGTGCTTATAATTTATCAAGCTCACGCTCGTCATACATTCAGAATTCTAGCCTCTGAAAGTGTTTACTGTGTGACTTTTTATTGAGTTGTGTGCTTTTTAAGCGTATTATTTTTGTTTATTCAGTTATTTATTCACATTCCTTTCTCCGGGAAACATCCTTTACAACGCAACTTTTACAACGCACTACCTTTACAACGCAACTTTTATAACGCAAGTACTTTTACAATGCATGTTTTTACAACGCATGCATTTACAACGCAAATGCCTTTACAACGCAAGTGCCTTTACAACGCAAATGCCTTTAGAAAGTAAGTATTAAGTGATATTGTTTTATTTTTTTGTTATTAGTAAAATAAATAGATTGATTTTGAAGTTAATTATTAAAAAATTAAAATAGAATTATTACATTATTACATTATTTTATAAAAGGATTAAAATGAATGTAAATGGAGTATGTTTTTTCAAAATTAATACTCAGGTGTAAATACAAATATTTAAATTTAGGGATTATATCCCAAAATAATACTCAGGTATTAATGTATATATTAATTGGGAATATATTGTAATTAAATTAATACTCAGGTATTAATGTATATATTAATTGGGAATATATTATAATTAAATTAACACTCAGGTATTTAATAAAAAGTTATACATTTTAGGGATTATATTATAAAAAATTACTCATGTATTGTATTATTTATTTAATTATGAAATCATTATTAATTAAATATTTAACGTATTTAAATATAATTAATAAATAAATGTAATAAAAAAATGTAATCAGGGTACATAAACTATTATTATTAAAAATATTTTATTTACATTAAAATATATATTTGGAATTAGTTAAAATGTTTAATTACAAGGAGTGTTATTTATATCAATTTAATTTTATTGTATAAATTAATACATTTTTTTTAATTTGTATAAAATTACAATTTTGAAAAACTAAAAACATTTTTTGGAGCCTTTAAGAATTTTTTACATAATTAAATATGTTGAAAATGTATGTACTTTTATATTACTAAAAAGATTTTCCCACGCTTTACCATTGAAAGTAATGGGAACATTTGTCCTTCTTTTATTTTTAGAATTGAAGCAATGGGTCCCGTGGAACGACTTTTGAAGTAAAGAAAAAGGATGAATTGAGAAGTTAAGAAAAGAAATGGAATAAGTATAGAGGTAAGAAAAATAAAACAGTATTTTACATGTTTAAACATTAATTTTTAAGATTGTGTTTAAATTAAAAGATTTGTAAAAAAAAGATACATGTTTGTAATTTTTTGATTTTTATTACAAAAATATTTATAAGAAGTAAAAATAACAAGTACATTTATACATATTTCTGCAAATTTAAATAAATAATATATATCATTTAAAAAAAAATAAGGTTTATTAAAATATTATGATATTAAATAGTCCTTTTTCAATGTTTGCAGGCTCAGATGACGTCGACGCGTTCACGTTCACGTAAGTGGCCATTTTGAAGAGCATCGACGGAGGAAGCAGCAGGAAGCTGATCTGCGCTCAGGTAGGAAACACTTTTTTACTTTATTTAAACATATTAGAACGAAAATAAGTACATATATATTGTAAAGAAAGGATATAGAGGTTGCGGTTTATAAATAGAATGTTATTTACGTGAAAACAGCATGTTGCCGATCATAATAGTAGAATATGACTATGTTGGGTCGTTAGAAATAATAGGGAAATGTTATTTGTTGTATTTAATGTTAAATATAGATAATGATGAAATAAAAATGTTATATGACTAATGTTTTTGAAACACAACTGTATATTTGAAAATGCATTGTTTAGAAATATCTTTTTGACTTTTAATAGCTTAGAAAGGTAGAAATAGAATACAATGAGTTAGTAAAAAAGCTTCTTTGATTTACAAGTTGATTTTGGTTGAGTTTTATTTAATTAAATATTGATTTTTATCGTTTTGGAACTTTTTGAATATAATAAAGGTGAAAAAGTGAGAAAATTGTTCGGTAGGAGGTAGAAGTTTTGTATTATGCATAATTTTAAACGTGTTACAAACTAGCAAGGGACATATAGTGAGAATATGTTTTGCAAGGAGGTAGAAATTGTACAATTATTTCTGTAATAGTATATAATTTCAATAAATGGTGTTAGGTATATAATAAAGGTGAAATAGAGAGAAAATTGTTTGGTAGGTGGTAGAAGTTTTGTATTAGGCATACTTTTAAACTTGTTACAAACTAGCAAGGGACATATAGTGAGAATATGTTTTGCTAGGAGGTAGAAATTGTAAAATTATTTCAGAAATAGTATACAATTTGAATAAATGGTGTAAGGTAAATACTAAAGTATGTTCTTAGAGATTTATTATAAAAATAGATAGGGAGACATAGTGAGAAAATGATTGGATAGGAGTTATTTTAGGAAGCATTTATAGGTATTTGGCTATTTCTGTACCTTTTTTTCGAAAAAGTTAAAAAGATGGATTTTGTGGAAAAAATATAGAAATTTTTTTTACAGTTTTTTAATTTTGTGTTTTTGGGTTTTCAAAAAACATGGATAAGGTGAAAGATTTTTTTAGCAAATAATATTGCTTTTGAAAAGTGCTTTTCCATGGATAATTTTCAATATCCAGAAGAAATTTTGATAATTTAGATTTAATGGACTGCTTGTTTCATAAGAAAATTAAAAATTTGAAATTGGATTTCCAGAAATAATTATAAAAATGTATGAAGGAATTAGACAAATTAAAAAAAAACAGAACATTCAAAAAATTTTGGAGGGCATTCAGTTTTGAAAAACTTTGCATATTCCTGTACAACAAAATGCAAGATATTTTGACAAAGTGGAAAATGGATTTTTTGGTTCATTTAAGTTTTAAAACTTTAGAGTTTATTACACATGGTGTTTGTCAAAAATTTCTATTCCCACTATTTTACTTTCAAAAAAGTTCCAAATGTTAAATTATTTATTTTTTGTTTTTTAAACAAACAAAAAATTATTTTTTCTGAATATGTTTTCCAAATGAATATTATAAAAAAAATGGCTTGTAAAGAAGCTTTTTCAAAAAGATTATGTATTTTGAAAGAAAAAAAAATATTCCATTTTATATTAATAAATGCATTTTAAAATATAAGTCATTAATTTGAATGGTTTGATTGATGAACAGGAGTAAATTTGGGGATTTTTGTGTTTATTAACACTGGATCAAATGGTTTTAATATGGGCAAAAATAGATGAAAAGATAAAAAAAAATAGGTAATTAGAGGTTGGGTGACCCAACGTAAAATTTGAAAAAATGATTTAGAAAAATTAAAATGCCAATTGAATTTTGTATTAGGATTAATTTAGGTCAAAGCAGGAAAGTAAGTTATATTTTAGAAATGGAGAATGTTAGCAACATTTTCTAGGTAGTCTAGAGCCACACACAACGAAAACTGTTGTAGTACACCCAATAGTCTCTCAGACATTTCCCTTGATTTGGTCGAAATTCGTGGGTTTAGGCTACCAGTTAATGTTTGAGAAATTCTCAATTCTTGAAAACTTTGCTCCTTCTTCAAAGTTTCAAGAAATGAGTAGAAGTTAGGGTGTGGTTTGCCAATTGTATGGTCGAAGGAGTTATGCCATCCCTCTATGGCATTATTTGTTTTTGCTTCTCCCTCTAAACAGCTCGTGTAACAGTTCCACCACTCCACATGGTAACGTGGCTTCCTTCTGCGACCTGATCTGCTTAGGTGTCCAATCCATGTGTCTTCAAAATAATTTAGAATGGGTGCCAATTTGTCTTCATTTTGATTAAAATATTCTGATTCAGTAATAGCAGTGTAGTACTCGTCTACACTTTCGGGAGGAATAAAACAAAGAGCAGTTAATTTTTTTAATTCAAACTGTAGTTTGCTATCAGATGAGTAATCGGTAACCAGGGATGTTTTTTGTAGTTTACGCCAAAATGCCTGGGAAAAATGGAAAAAACATCCCTGAATTTGGGTATCCGTGTTCGTTTTAGTGATCACATTGATCATAGTCAATTCATAATCAACAATAATTTTCCTAGGACTTTTTTTGGTAATGTTTTTAATAACTGATAATAATTCAGTATAGGTTGCAGATTGCTTATCTGGTAGCAAACTATATACTAAGGGGATGACATTATTGTTAATTTTTCCATGAATTGTATAAATTTGGGTGAATGGATGGGGTGTACTTTTAAACGTCCCATCCATCATCCAAATTTCACAATTTTCTAACTTTACAAGGTTACGGGGTGTACTAAAAATAATAATACGTTTTTTAGGGTTTTTGTTATCATGCAAAAGGAATGGTTCATTAGCAAAATAAATAGTCAGCTCCTCAGGAATTACAATATCAGAAAAGGTTTGAGGAGTTGTAGTATTTATATTACTTGCCTGCCTTTGTCTTTGTATAATTCTTCTCAAATTAGGAATAATAGGCATATTACTAGCAACATGACAGGGAACATGCTGTGCAACCTCTCTTAAAATTGTTCCTGTAGAATCATTGGAGGTGGATGCAATTTCTTTCATTTCGTTTAAGTTTTCTCTTACTTCAATCTCCATTGCAGAGGCAGAGTGATTATGATCAGTTGTTTTTATTATGATATTATCAAGGGTAACCGCTCTGCCGCTGCAACGGGATGAATAGTATTGCACACACCTCCAATGATTCCGTGGAAAACTTATCCTTTCTTTACAATATATATATCCTGCATGTGTTAATAGACGGTTTCCTTTCCTAGATTTCATATATGATGCTGTTGCCTGAGTTGACATTTTCTGTGGGGGAAAAATAGATACATTTTAATATGTTTTTTTCACTTAATAAATAAAAATCTACACTATCTCTCATTTTCCTTACCGCAGCATCTTCCTGGAGTTACAGTAGTAAATCCTGCCCCTACACTATCCCACACTTTCCCTTCTGCAGTACCTTTCTGGAATTAGAATAGTAGATCCTGCCCCTACACTATCTCTATTTTTCCTACTGCAGCACCTTCCTGGAGTTAGAGTAGTAAATCCTGCCCCTACACTATCCGACACTTTCCCTACTACTGCACCTTCCTGGAGTTAGAATAGTAATTCTTACCCCTACACTATCCTACACTTTCCCTACTGCTGCTCCTTACTGGAGTTAGAATAGTAAATCCTGCCCCTCTAGTATTTCTCATTTTCCTTCTGCAGCTCCTCCCTGGAGTTTGAATAGTAAATCCTGCACCAACACTATCCCACACTTTTCCTACTGCAGCACCTTCTTGGAGTTAGAACAGTAAATCCTGCTCTTTCACTATCCCACACTTTCCTTACTTTAGCACCTTCCTGGAGTTAGAATAGTAAATCTTGCCCTTACACTATCCCACATTTTCTCTACAGCAGCATCTTTGTACAGTAATAATAATAAAGTTCTGTCAATTTTTTACTATATATGCTTGTAATTTTTATTTGAATTACCTCCAGAGTTTGGTGTGTTTTCCTTGTTTTGTTCTGAGATTCACTTGGTTTTGAATTTCTTTTGGTCTTTAAAGAGTTTTTGTGTATTCTGCAAACAGAAAAAATATGAGTATGTATTTTTTTGTTTTAATTTTTGGTGAAAAATTGAAAATGTTTACATTTCTCTTCAAAAGTTTAATTTTTCTAAAATCCTGCCCCTACTGCAGCATCTTCTTGGAGTTAGATTAGTAAATCCTGCCCCTACACTTTACCACACTTTCTCTACTCCAGCACCTTCCTGGAGTTAGATTAGTAAATCCTGCCCCTACACTATCCCACACTTTCCCTACTGCTGCACCTTCCTGGAGTTAGAATAGTAATTCGTACCCCTACTCTATCCCATACTTTCCCTACTGCTGCACCTTCTTGGAGTTAGAATAGTAATTCTTACCCCTACACTATCCTACACTTTCCCTACTGCTGCACCTTACTGGAGTGAGAATAGTAATTGTTACCCCTACACTATCCCACACTTTCCCTATTGCTGCACCTTCCTGGAGTGAGAATAGTAATTGTTACCCCTACACTATCCCACACTTTCCCTATTGCTGCACCTTCCTGGAGTGAGAATAGTAATTCTTACCCCTACTCTCTCCCATATTTTCTCTCCTGCTGCACCTTCCTGGAGTTAGAATAGTAAATTTTACCCCTATGCTTGTACTTTTTATTTGATTTTCCTTCAGAGTCTGGTGTGTTTTCCTTGTTTGGTTCTCAGATTCCCTTGGATTTGATTTTCTTTTGGTCTTTGAAGAGTTGTTTGATAATCTGCAAACAGAAAAAAATGTGAATATGTATTTTTTTGTTTAAATGTTTGATAAAAAATGGAAAATGTCTACATTTCTGTTCAAAAGCTTAATGTTTCTAAAATCCTGCCTCTACACTATCCCACACTTTCCCTACTGCAGCAACTTTCTGGAGTTAGAATAGCAAATTCTGCCCCTACACTATCCCACATTTTCCCTACTGCAGCACCGTCCTGGAGTTAGATTAGTAAATCCTGCCCCTACACTATCCTACACTTTCCCTACTGCTGCACCTTCCTGGAGTTAGAATAGTAATTCTTACCCCTACACTATCCTACACTTTCCCTACTGCTGCACCTTCCTGGAGTGAGAATAGTAATTTTTACCCCTACTCTATCCCACACTTTCCCTATTGCTGCACCTTCCTGGAGTGAGAATAGTAATTGTTACCCCTACACTATCCCATAATTTCCCTACTGCTGCACCTTCCTGGAGTTAGAATAGTAAATTTTACCCCTATGCTTGTACTTTTTATTTGATTTACCTTCAGAGTCTGGTGTGTTTTCCTTGTTTGGTTCTCAGATTCCCTTGGATTTGATTTTCTTTTGGTCTTTGAAGAGTTGTTTGATAATCTGCAAACAGAAAAAATATGAATATGTATTTTTTTGTTTAAATGTTTGATGAAAAATGGAAAATGTCTACATTTCTGTTCAAAAGCTTAATGTTTCTAAAATCCTGCCTCTACACTATCCCACACTTTCCCTACTGCAGCAACTTTCTGGAGTTAGAATAGTAAATCCTGCCCCTACACTCACCTACACTTTCCCTACTGTTGCACCTTCCTGGAGTTAGATTAGTAATTCTTACCCCTACACTATCCCACACTTTCCCTATTGCTGCACCTTCCTGGAGTTAGAATAGTAATTCTTACTCCTACACTATCCTACACTTTCCCTACTGCTGCACCTTACTGGAGTGAGAATAGTAATTGTTACCCCTACACTATCCCACACTTTCCATATTGCTGCACCTTCCTGGAGTGAGAATAGTAATTGTTACCCCTACACTATCCCACACTTTCCCTACTGCTGCACCTTCCTGGAGTGAGAATAGTAATTGTTACCCCTACACTATCCCACACTTTCCCTACTGCTGCACTTTCCTGGAGTTAGATTAGTAAATCTTACCCCTATGCTATCCCACACTTTCCCTACTGCTGCACCTTGCTGGAGTTAGAATAGTAAATCCTGCCCCTACGCTATCCCACATTTTCCCTAAAAAGTATCTTCTTAGAGTAATAATAATAATAAAGTTCTGTCATATTTTTTAGTCTATTTGCTTGTACTTTTTATTTGATTTACCTACAGAGTCTGGTGTGTTTTCCTTGTTTGGTTGTCAGATTCCCTTGGATTTGATTTTCTTTTGGTCTTTGAAGAGTTGTTTGACAATCTGCAAACAGAAAAAAATATGAATATGTATTTTTTTGTTTTAATGTTTGTTGAAAAATGGAAAATGTCTACATTTCTGTTCAAAAGTTTAATGTTTCTAAAATCCTGCCTCTACACTATCCCACACTTTCCCTACTGCAGCAACTTTCTGGAGTTAGAATAGCAAATTCTGCCCCTACACTATCCCACATTTTTCCTACTGCAGCACCTTCCTGGAGTTAGATTAGTAAATCCTGCCACTACACTATCCTACACTTTCCCTACTGCTGCACCTTCCTGGAGTTATAATAGTAATTCTTACCCCTACACTATCCTACACTTTCCCTACTGCTGCACCTTACTGGAGTGAGAATAGTAATTTTTACCCCTACTCTATCCCACACTTTCCCTATTGCTGCACCTTCCTGGAGTGAGAATAGTAATTGTTACCCCTTCACTATCCCACACTTTCCCTACAGTTTTGTTAATTATAATATATTTACCTTCTTTAAAATTCGACGTTTCAATTTTAAAGAAATATTTTTTTCTTTCGTTTTTGAATGTCTCTGTGAAAATCAGATTAAAAATATGTGGATTAGCAAATGTTTTTACGTTTTATTAATTGAGAATTGAGATTTCTATAATTTAGAAAAATACCTTTAAATTATTCTTGAAGAGGAGTGTGGATTCTGTAGCAAAATTAAATTTACTTTAACTTGGCTTTTTCGTCACACTTTATAGTAGTTTGACTCTAGAAAAAAATATAACATTTGGTGATGTTTGTAAAATTATATATGTTTATTGCATTAAAAGTAATTTTAATTAATAAATATTTTTAGTTACATTTCATTCTGCTTTAAATATGTAGGGCTTTATATTTAATAATATATGTATCCATATTTCAAGTAAAATCTTGATATATTATTTCCTTTAAATTGGAAAACCAAAATTATTAGGGACAGCGTTTTAAATGATTCTAGAAAACATTTCTATCATTAGTTTTAGTAACTCACTTGTATTACGAAAAAAAATGCTCCTTAAATCGATTCCGGTCTTATCTTGATGAAGAGGTCAGAGGGTCATCTTTTGGCGTCTGGTCACTCTGGGAGTTGAGAATCAACTGATTTTAAAATGGTGTCTGGCTCGTATTTATAAGTTTTAGTCAGTGTCATTGTTATTTTTAAGAAACACAGCGTTGGTATTATTTTATTTAATACGAATCATTACTGTGGAAAGTTATAATTTAAAACTTCATGTAAAGATGTGAAGTTTTCACTTTTTCGTTCCGTTTTGGCATCCATTTTGAAAGTAGTATTGTGGTATTATTTTCATGGAAAGAGTTGTAGGACATATTTAGGAACTACACATTTTAAAATGGCGACTATGTGTATGTATAATGTTTATATTTACGAATAATTATTTTCTTTCATAATAATATATTGTAAATTAATTATATATTTAAATTAGTTGCTTGTGTTAAATTTTTCAATAGTTACAAATACATGAGACATTATTTTTAATACTCGGGTATTAATTTTAGTACTCGAGTATTAATTTTAATAACATCGTTGCATTTCTTTAAATTAACGTTAAGTTTTTCTCTACATTTTAAGACACTTCCCCACCCAAAAACCCCTAATTTCCCTGCATCCCGTGCCAGGTTTTATTTTACAAAAAAAAATATATAATGTTTATATTTACGAATAATTATTTCATTTTGTAGTCTTATATTATAAGTTTTAAATATATTTAAAATCGTTGCCTGTGTAAACAATGTTAATAGTTACGAATACATGAGTATTCATTTTTAATACTCAGGTATTAATTTTAATACTTGAGTATTACTTTTAATAAATTTGTTGCATTTGTTATATTTGCGTTCAGTTTTTACCCACATTTTAATACACTTCCCCACCCAAAACCCCTAATTTCCCTGCATCCCGTGCCAGGTTTTATTTTACAAAAAAAAAAAATTATGATTTTGATATTTTCGCGTTGTAAAGGTATGCGTTGCAAATGATTTTGTTGTAATAGCACTTTACTATTAATAATAATATATCGTGTTGTAACAGTATTCGTTGTAAAAACATGCGTTGTAAAAGTATTTGCGTTGTAAAAAATGTGTTGTAAAGCCATGCGTTGTAATAGTATGCGTTGTAACGTCATACATCCATTTCTCCATTGTTAATTCATTCTAACTTAGGCCCTGAGTATCAAAAGGATTCAAACTTTGTCTGTACATGGTTTTTTCATCATTTCATACAGGCATTCGCTCTGATTTCAATCTGAGCGTGAGTTATTATGATGCATGCTATTTAGTGATTTTAATGTACTTACTGGTGGGAGCTTAACCCAGCAAGTCCAGGAACCGCATACGAGTACAACCTTCGTCGAGGCGTGGAAGCGCATTATGCCGGGCAGCACTCTGATCGAGAACCCAGGGAGACTGTTTAGTCCAGTGTTATTGGTTATCCTTACTTTTTGGGATTACTGCTCAATTCCTATTCAGTCCACGGAAAGGGATAGAGAGCCTGAATTTTCTAGTTTCACAGGTAAGGGCAGTGTTTTTTTCGTGTAAGCATTTTGAAAGGTAAATAAGTGACGTGCTCAAAAACGCCTACTTTCAAATTGCGCAGGTTAAATTATAATTCCTCACGCCATACTAGACAACATTTTTCTATAAACAACAAGCTGGGCAAACTGAGTGTGATTTAATCACGGAAGATGCGGAAGCACAACCCAGAATAAACATCTGCAAAGTAAACATATTGCCAGCCAGCAAGGCTAGGCGATGAAAACATACAACATGCAGCGTTGTATTTCATCATAGCACTGAGTTAAATGTAAGGACGCGGAATACAATATCTTGTTGAGTCGCGGCTCACAATATATTTGCGGGAGGGTGGTGGTCGCGTGGGGTTTCGGGCTGGGGTTAGGGGGGATGTTAACTCAAAATTATAATAAAACCCTACCTGACCGGGCCAGCGCCACCTCTGCCCTCTGCTCCCGGGTCCAGCGCCGCCTCTGCTAACAGGAACAGGCATTCTCCTTCCCCGCCTGAGGCTCCTGTAAGCCAATCACAACACTGCAATAGCAGTGTTGTGATTGGTGCGGAGTCCTGGACGGCGCCCAGCTGGGCACCAGTAGGGATGCCATTTTCTCTATGTAGGCTGCATGCAGCCTACATATAGAAAATGTAGAGTGCGCATGACTGCTTTGGTCGGCCCCAAGACCGACCAAAGCAGACTGGAACTAAAAGTGGTGCAAGCCCCTCCTCCCCAACCCGCCTACCCGCCCGCCCCCAACCAGGCATACCACTGCATTCTGCTTTCTCGCAGCGCGAGAAGCAGAAAATCAAATGGTATTTAAAATACCATTTTATTTTCAGCTTTTCGCACTGCGAGAAACAGTGGGGCGTTGCTCCAATGCCCTAATGGAGCGTCCGCCACTGATAACTACTGAAGGGGCAGAGTCCAGGGCAACTGCAATTTTTAGGGGAGTAAGACAGGGGTGTGTTTTAGCTCCACTCTTATTTATTTTTTACATAAATGATCTTCACCCATTTTTACTTACTACTACTCCTGATATGCCCAAAGTCAAGGGCTCCTTCCTTCCCTTGCTGCTGTACGCTGATGATGAAGTTTTACTGGCACATACCCCAAGGGCCTTATGACAGTTAGTGTAGGGAATTGTAAATTTTATGAAATCCCTAGATTTACACACTAGTTTTACTAAATCATACATAATGATGTTTGGGCTGAAAAACATAAACCTGGAAATACTTAAGGTGAGGGAGGCCTCTGTAAAATGCACTTGCACTTTCTCATATCTGGAAATAACGTTCACAGATAATGGTTTATGGACTGAGCATGTTATAGAGAGCAGTTATAAATTATCGGAGCTGGAGCACTTAACTCGCTGCTCAGCTTGCCACAGCCACGGAAAGGGAGGAGCCTTTCTCCCTCTTCAGCAGATTTTTTAAAATACAGTGTAGATCAACAGCCACATACGGGGCACTAATAAGTGTAGTTCTATTCAAGTGGAAGAAAACAGGTTTTGCAGAAGAGTATTAGGGGTTCTTCATCTAATTTAATTTCTCATAGTGAATTGAATATCCGCATACCCCTACCTCCACTATTATGGCTCGCACTTTGGAGGAACATACAGGCAAGTCTCACTAAGGATATTATTTGAGACTGTCTCGCATTTGAAAAAGGCAAGAGTATTCCATGGCTGGCAACCATGGAATCTTGTCTACGAAAGTAGGTTACCTTACACTTATTTGAAAACTGAGAAGGAACCCCAACGGTTAGTAAAAAGGATCTTCAAATGGGCCTGTATAAATCTCTCAACACTGACTAATTGGCAGCGTAGGTTTTGAAGTCAAGTGTAGCAGCATATATGAATTTAGGAGCAGGTAGATTACTGGTGATGTATTTAACACAACCTTTGGGGCGATGGGAGAGATGTTTGTTGTTTCAATTCAGGGCTTATACTGTGAAATACATGTTATGCTTCCCCTTGGGATTTCAGGAAAATATGGACTCTACCCACTGCCCATGTAAGGGGAATTTAGGCCAAGCACTGCTATACTTTTTATTCTTTCGTGGTTTTTACTCTATTTGCAATAAAATAATCTCACTTCCCCTAATTAAAAGGTTTGCCACCAGCGACTATAGAGAAGTAACAGGAAGTTGCTTCAACTCACTGATGACAAGAGCATTTTCTCTGTGGGAAAGTTCTTAAAAACTTTAGTTTGGGCACGTATGTCAATGAACACAGAATAGCAGTGGTCTATAGTTGGTTTAAAGTATATGGTCATGAATTTTAATCATAATTTGTTATAAAGAATGTTAGTTTTTAATGTTTTGTGGGATTAAAAAATGTATTTTTAAGGTCACCTCTGTAGCGGAGAAGAGCAAACTGAATTGAACATGTGAGGGTAGTGTCAGTTTTTTTTATTATTAACATGGCGGACCATCAAGTAGATTTTTGTTTTTAGGTTTAAAGAGCTTGTGCTGTTCAGTTCAAAATGTTCACATTTTGCTATTGGGAACGGACACTGAGAAATTAGATATTGTTTTTAAAATGTTACTTTTTTACTTTGAACTTTTTTGGTTCCCCCTGTGTAAACAGAATAAAGATAATAAATTAAATGAATGATAGTTAGGAAAAAGGTTTTGCATTATGTGATGCATATTGTAAGATATCAATATTATCATAAGTATTTTGATTACGGAGTTATGCTTCAATAAATGACTATGTATTGCTTTATAGAAGAATATCTGCTGACATTTTGATTTCGCATAGGTTTGAGGTGGGTGCGTCTTTTGTTTACTTGTGTATTCCCCTGTCCCGCTTCCCTTGCATATAGCCCCGGGCCCCACTCTTGTTTGAGCCTGTATTGTGTAATTGCCATGAAGAGAAGACATTTCATATAAAATAAAAAGAAACATAAAAAAAGGGAAACCAGTAAATCTGTTTAACCCATCAAAATGGGGGTGAGTCACAGGTATTTTTTGCTTGTAAGTTTTGTGGTGAGGGGTTCTTCACAAATGAGACAGACACGATCTGTGGTTCACCTTATATTTATTCTCCTCTGTAAAAGCGCCGGGGAGAAGCTCCGGTTATAGTTTCGCAGGCTAACAAACTCTCGCGATGGACGCCCGCGCTCTAGCGTTTACCGTCACGTGATGATGTAAACACTAGAGCGCGACACTACATATCCCCCCTTTAACAACACTACAATAATATGCAAAGTTCCAGTAACATAAAATGATAATGCAGTCCAACAGATGGTTAAGAACTCATTTGTCGAACTCACTGTACTTCTTGGGCATGACCACGGTCCTTCCAGTGTGGGTCTGTTTCACCAAGGTGCCTGCTCTCGTGTCTTTGTTTCCACTGTGGGGAGCGGCGTTGGTTGTCTCCTGTGGTTGATTTCCCGTGCCTGTGCTACTTGTACCTTGATCTGCTGACCTTGCCTATAGTTCAGAGTCTTCAGGATTCTCCTGTGTGTTGGTGGTGTTCGCATCTTCTGTATTGGTGTCCTCTGTGTTTCTGCCAGATGTTTCTGCAGTTCTGAAATCTTCCTCTTCCTCCCGATTTCCATGATTACTCTCTTCCAGTAGGGACTCCCCTATCATGGCCCACCTCATCACTTTGTTGCATCTGGACAGTCTGTCGATGGACCATATCTTCCCATCACTCAACAAGGCTGACCTGGAGTACACTTCCTTGACCTGCATGGGCGTGCTGTACTTGCTGTTGCCCTTCCTCCTTAATTGAGCGAGTTTCACTCTGACCCATTCCCCTTTTCCCAACAATGCATCTTTGACATTGTGCTTCCTGCTGTAGTGGTCTGTGTAGATCTTTTGTGCCTTATCTAGGTTGCTGCGCACTACAGCCGGGGACCACTTACTTTGTACTGTGCGTTGCTTCCACACCACATTGTCTCTAGTGAATGGGTCTCGGCCCCTCAATATTTCAAAAGGTCTTTGTCCTGTCTTAGTGGGAGTGATTTGGTAGGCCCATAGGGTGCTCATGAGTTCTTCCTCCCAGTTCTTCCCTATGTTCATGGCCGCTTGGATTGACCCCATGATGACTCTGTTAAACCTTTCTGCCAGGCCATTCCCTGCAGGATGGTATACCGGGGTGTGTTTGATTTGTATGCCGTTTCTTTCCATAAATGCGTCCCATTTCTCTGACGTGAATTGGGGGCCATTGTCACAAGTTAAGAGACTGGGGATTCCTTCTCTTAAGAATGTGGATGTGAGGAAGGCCAATACCGTATCACTCTCTACTGACTCGCATATGATGAGTTCTGGCCACTTGGAGTACCGGTCGACGAGTACGATGGTGTACTTGGGTACACTTAGAGCATCTAATATGGGTCCCAATATGTCTACGGACAATTCGTCCCATGGATTGGCTGGGTTGGAGAACTTCCCCAACAGGGGCGCATTGTGGTCTGCGTCTTGTCTGCTTTGTTGCACTGTGGACACCCTCTGACGTGTCTTTCCATGTGGCTGTCCAACGCCGGCCACCAGGATGCTTGTTTGGCTTTTTGCTTTCTCTTCACGATTCCCAAGTGTCCTTCGTGCAGAATAGGGAGCAACCGGTTTATAAATCGTCCTGGGGCACCACTTTGTCACCTCGGAGTACAAACGTTTCATTGTCCCTTACTGACAGCTCTTCCCTGACCTCATAGAATTTCAGTTGTTCGGTGTTCTGGCCATCCCGTGATTATGAATCGTTTGATTTCCATGAGGCATGTGTCTCCCTCGTATGCTGTCTTCCATTCTTGCGCGCTTATGACCACTTCTTGGTCCCTCATGAAGGCAATCGTGTAATCATCTTCTTCTGTAGGTACCAATGCATTCTCCATTGATGCTGCCCTGCTGAGGAAGTCGGCTACTTTGTTCTTGGAGCCAGGAATGTATTGGACATCGTACACATAATCCAGCAGCCGTAAGGTGATTTTTCCTATGCGAGGCATGACCGTCGCATGTCCACTCGACGTGAGTACCCTCACTAATGGTTTGTGATCCGTGCGTAGCAGGAATCTGGAGCCCCACAGGAATTGGTGGAAGCGTTCCATTGCCAAAATGGCTGCTAGCATCTCCTTTTCCACCACACTGAATTTTTCCTCATTGGGAGCCAAGGACCGGGACGCAAAGCTGACTGTGGTCATTTCGCCTTCTGTGGATTGCTGCATCAGGACTGCTCCCAATCCTCTGTCACTTGCATTGGTGGTGAGAATGGACAAGGCTGTTTGGTCAAATCCGTGTAGAGGCACAGCCTCGCTTATGTCTTCCTTGATTCGTGTGAATTCTCCCTGCGTGGCTCCTGACCATGTGAAGGCAGTTTTCTCCTTAAGCAACTGGTGCAAGTTGTGTGTTTTGGTGGCAAAATGCGGTAAAAATTTGTTATAGAATTCTGCCATTCTGAGGACGGAGCGAACATCTTCCTTGTTCCTGGGAGTAGATGCGTCTCTTTTGGCTTTCGCATTGGCCTGTTTAGGTGTAATGCCGTTGATGCTTATCTCATGACCTAGGTATGTGACCGATGACACCTCGAACTTGCACTTGTCCCATTCTGCGGTTAGACCGTTCTGCTACAGTATGCGCAGTACTGTGGAGAGTTTTGCATCATGGTCCATTTTGGTTCTGCCCATTACTAGTATGTTGTCTTGGAAATACTGCACCCCTTCTGTGTGCCTGAAAAGTTGATGCATTAGTTTTTGGAAGACCGCTGCAGCGGATGCTAGGCCGAATGGCATCCTCCGGAATTGGTAACATCCAAACGGTGTAATGAACGAGGTGAGTTTTTTGCATGCGGGGTGTAAGGCGATCTGATGAAAGGCGGAGGTCAGATCTATGATGGAAAACCATCTGATGCCCTTTGTCAGTGCTAACATCTCGTTGATCTTGGGCAGCGGGAACTTGTCCACTAAGATGTTCGCAAATCGATGCAGAGACGCACCTTGCCGTTGGGTTTTCGTGCCACGACAATGGGTGCCAGCCATTCTGCACTCTATCGGCTTGATTATTCCATTGTTTTCTAGGCGTTGTAGCTCCTGTTGTACCGCCTCTCTGCTTTGCAGTGGTATGTTCTGCACTTTATGGCTTACTGGTTGCGCTCCTTCTTTGAGGCAGATCTTGTGTGTGAACTTCGTCAGCTTGCCTATGGTGCTTCCGAATACTGTCGGGAACTCTGATTTCCACTTTTCTTCCTCGTATGCTGGCACTGGGGCCATCATCAGGACTTGCGTTGCGCCTCCCGGATTCAGTTGGATACCAAGTTCTCCCTGATCAACCCATCCTAGGACCGACGGACCTTTCTCTGCTACGTAGAGTTTTCCTTCTGCCATGCAGCCTTTGAATTCGAATCGTAGGGGACGGTACCCTACCATGGGAATGGGCTCCCCGGTGAAGGTAGCAGGGCGGATATCCGGAGCCAGGAGGTCGGTGCCTATGGTTTGCGCGAAGTCTCTGTCCCAAATGCTGCACTGTATGATGGTGTATGGGGAACCGGAGTCTGCCACCATTGCTATCTGGACTCCCTCTATTGAAAGTTCGCATAACGGCTTCCGCGTGCGTGAGCAGTCAATGCCTAGGACTTGGTCGTCTATGCACAGTACACAGTCGTCGTCGTCTTCCCCGCCTCCTTCTTCCCTCTCTGAGTCCTGGGCCACATATTTGACCGATATCTTCTTGGGTTTTTGTCTGCATACTTTCTTGTAGTGGCCCATGATGCAGCAGTACATGCATTTGGCTCTGAAGGCCGGGCAGCGTTTGTCATTCGCAGCATGTGCTTGACTGCCGCACCTGTAGCATGCGTTCTTGTCCTCTCCTTGGGGTTTCCGGTTCGGTGGTGTCTTGGGTGTGTACCTTTTGGGCTGTCTTGAGCTTCCCGTGAGTGCTTGCTTGCGTTCCTGAGGGGCGGCGTCTGATACTTTGCTCACCACTGCTTTGCTGGCACTGTCCTTTTTTGGCGGCTTCCGTGCACCGTTTCGAGAGTTCCGCTTTCTTGACCATGGGTACTATCTCCTTGAGGGGGGCTTCTCCGCTGACCCATAACTTCTCCTGTATGGATGTGTTCACCGTGCGCATGATGATCTGATCCCTAATGAAGTCATCATGGAGTGCTCCGAATTTACATGTGATCTCCAGTTTTTTCAATGCCGCCATGTAGTCGTCCACTGATTCCCCCTCATTCTGCTTCCTTTGAAAGAAATTGATGCGGTCAATTGCAATACACACCACTGGTTGGTAATGGCTGTCCAAGTCTTCAATTGCGTGTTGGAACACGTCTTCGTCGTCCTGAGCCCTGGCCTTTTTCACCAAGTTCGTGTACACCCTGATGCCTTCTGGACATAAGTTGTGCAATAGGATCTTCTTTATCAGCTTGCTTGGAAATACTTCATCGGCCTCATCCTCCAGCGCCGACAAATAGTTCAGGAAGTATACTTTCCAACATTCCCATTTCATGGCCGGTTCCCCTGGCTTTGGAAGGAATGGGACGGGGTTTGTGAGGGAGAAGGTTTGTGCGCACATGGCTGGGTGCCGTTTGGGTGGGGCGCCATCTGCTCCGTGCGGCGGGCTCTCTGGCGCACTCTGGGCTTGTGAACCTGCAGCGTCTGCTTGGGACTTGAGGTGTTCTGCCACGGTGTCCTGAGCCTGGAGCTCCAGAGTCAGTTGTGCTCCGGTCGTTCCTCGCCTTCCTCTGCGAATATGTGGGTGTTTGGGTGGCTACTCTCAGTCCCTCGCCACGTCTGATGTGGGTTTACCTGGCCGTCCGGTCGGCCCGTATGGTTCAGGGTTGGGCCACCTGGTTGTGTCGCTGCCTTGCGGCGGGCTGGTCTGTTTCCTCCGGGTCTGCCTTGTGGTGCTCACGTACGCCGATCGCCAATCCCTACCTGTGCAGCATGTACTGTAGACAGGCGGGGTAACTCTGTGCTCGAGTGCAGGCCGTCGTGAGCCCCTTCATAGGTGTAGTATGTCCCCTGCAGGCCGCTCTTCTTGAGCTGGAGGATGGGCGTGCCCCCCTGTTTGCGTTGCGCGCTCAGCACTGTAGCTCCCAGGGTGGGACTGTTGTGGGGGTTTAGTTATGCCCCACTGGTTAGCTCTCGCGTCAGTGCCTGTTCAGCTTGCGGGGGAGGTTGCTCTATGCTGTTCTCTGTCTCTCAGGGACTTGCTGCGGGGATGCGGCGCCCCCTTCACACTAATTGTGCCTCGCTTGCTCTCCAGGTGGGGGTTTCGCCTACTCACAATTTTGATGCAGTCGGCTACTGGGGTTGGCAACTGCCGTGCAGCACAGTGGCAGTGATGTGCTCCTCCTGGCGCTGCTGTGAAGTGGTGCGCGTGGACGCGCCGGGCTCCTGCGGCTCCCCTGCCGCGCTCTTAACTGAGGTTTGCTGTCGGGTGAATGCGGCTGCCGCATGTTGGATCGGCTGCAGGCTTGTCTCCTCCTACCACCCTCGTCGCCAATTTGTGGTGAGGGCTTCTTCACAAATGAGGCAGACACAATCTGTGTTTCACCTTATATTTATTCTCCTCTGTAACAACGCCGGGGAGAAGCTCCGGCTATAGTTTCGCGGGCTAACAAACTCTTGCGATGGTCATCCGCGCTCTAGCGTTTACCGTCACGTGATGACGTAAACACTAGAGCACGACACTACAGGTTTATCTTGCATGCAAAAATGGCATTTTTGTGAACACAGAATCAATTTTGCAATTCATGCAATATTTTTATAGTGATAAAAAGCTTGACTAACACAGATTTTCTAGTGAGTAAATCTAGTGCCAAGAGCAAGGTGAGTGGATGTTCTTAGACGGGAATGCCTTGAATTGTTGGTGCGCCCGCAAGTGTGTTTCTGTATTGGTATACATAGCTTTCTTGTGATCAACTTTCACCCTTGGAAAAAAACTACTGCATTTTATGAACAATTACACATGTTTAAGTGCCTCCTGCATGAGCGCATTTCGAAATTCACAAGCGTTTTCTAGGAGTATGCCTAGAAATTTGCAATAGTCAAAGGTTCCCAAGGTGCACACTTGGAAATAAATGTTAAACTTTTCAGAAATTTGCACTCGTGTGAAATTCTAATCTTGCAGGTGCAGACTTCCACATTTTATTAAGGATTGAAACCACAAGTGGTTTTGTGAATTAGCTGTACAGTAGAAAAATATGCAATGTGACGTTATATAACGACACATCCGGAATATCACAAACATTTTTTAAATCGGCTGCTTATTTTGGTGAATGATGATATATGTGGTGAGCCTGATGAACTTTGGTTCTAGGGCACATTGTGCAGTTTTTTTGAAGCTTTACAACAGTTTTCTTTTTCTTTTCCATTTCTTTGGAGTGGGAAAAGTGTTCTCCTTAACTTTTTAACTACAGTAGCAGGCTGCATTATCTACTTTCTTGCCCTCAACTATCTTACTGATATTTTTTCTTTAACATGTCATCAGAATGCTCAATTGAGTTTCTTCATTTGTTGTAAATAGGATCCTAGGGCTAGATGTATTAAGAACTGGTTGCATAATTCTGGTTGCAGTGTGCGAATAGTGTGGTAATTTGGGAACCGACGTAGGTACTAATAGGTCGGTTTGCAGATTACCAATTCTTAGAGGATCGCAATTTGCCCTACCTCATGAATATTCATGAGGTAGGTAACAAATTGTGACCCACTAGGAATCGCGGCCATCACAGAGATGGTGGCCTGCTGAGGTCAGCAAATCACTATGTCCGTGATTTCTTTTAAATAAAGCATTTAAATAAGAACAGAATGTGTTTGAAAAACAAAATGCAAAGTGTAAGTTGCAAGAGTTGGGAGTGGTCCATCTGATGGTCAACATTCACAAAAGGGGAGAGCTTTGTGAAGGACTTACCGCCCTCCTTTGAGGAGATGGTGAAAGTTTAATGTTTTGCAAACAAAATTCAGTTGCAAAACATTCATACATACCAATTTGATTCGGTATTTGGAAGGGATGCCCTAAACATGCCCCTTCCGAATGTCAAATCGGTATTCGGTCACAAAACTAAATTTCGATTCAGTAAGGTATTCCGAATTGCAATTTAGTTTTGTACAAGGCCTTTTAGCGATTGCAAATAGCCCGATTCTGCAAATTAGACTCTGCACGATCACAAAAAAAGGCTTGTACATCTAGCCTTAAGTTTGATGAATGGATCACAAGGAACAATTGGATTCAAGTGATTGGTTCATTTGAGTTATTTTTAATGTGTAGAAAAGATGACCCACCCCACTGACTGAATGATGGTAACCTTCATGTACATTCTGATAACAAGAGCACCAGACATTGTCAACACTCTGCTGTATTTCAGCATTTATGATACATCTCGTGATACCTCAAGTCGCTTATAGGAAACGCTGAACATCAGCTAAAGGCTTCTTCTATGTTTCCACACTGTTTGTGTTCCCGTTAAAAATCTGCTCAAGGGGTATTCATTCAAGCAGAATGGTCACAGATACTGTTTGTGAGTGAATGTGTCAACGGATTAACACCTGCAGACTCCTTGCATTGTAGTAGTTTTCCACCCATTGATTATATATAATATATAAAGAGCCCCGCTCTCATTTTTCCACTTCATGTATCTTTCTCCTCCCCACCACATTATAGTTATTATTTTGTCCAAATTACTGCTGAGTAATGTTTCTGCGCTGCTGGGAAAATAAAATTAAACAAAAACTTTCCAGAATAGATGGGAATAACTGTGGTAAAAAGGTACCACTGCTGAATGCTGCATTTATTCAGTGTGCTCGAGCAGCAAGTTCTTCTTGTTTCCTACCAGAAGTAAGTACTGAGACATGCACAAGTGCACACTACACTTCTTTTAACACTTACACGTGGGTTTAAATGACAAGAAAACCAGTAGTTCCTCTTTCAAGTTTCATTGTTCTTACCGCATTCATTTCACAACTATGCTGAAAAAACCTCATTGTGCAGGTTCATAGGTTTTCAGGCAGCAGACATGTTTCCGGTCACTGTGCAATGATATTAGTAGCAAGGGCAGTCTGCAGAGGAAGTGGTAAGAATGTTCTCTTTTTGTGGACATCCTTTGCACGAATATGCGCGCGCCTCATTTTTTAGGTGTGGCAAAAGATTTATGACTCATGCAGCGATAGCAGGCAAATGTAAAACATCATTCATGACATATGCAAAGTGGATACATTTTGTTGGTTCAGTGCATTGCACCGTTCATTGGTCAGATCATATTTTTCTGATTACATTAACAGACCCACACCCACTTATAAGAGGCACAAGACCCACGTGCTACCATATGGAACGATAGAAACCGCCTAACTAGCCACAGCCATTATTAAGTCAATTTGGCAGTCTCTGGACCGGCCTGACTGCATTCTAGGCTTTGGGTCTGGTCCCCTGCTTTTTAATTGTCTCTTCAATGCAGTTGGACATATGCTTCTTTATTAGAGTCACTAAAACGTGTTTTAAAACTACTTTTGGAAGGCCACCATCCAGTGCTTAGTTTGTGAAAATATAAGTGCCAGGGTCCAAGGTATTCTACTGCAGTCGGCACCATTATTAGCAGGGCACAAGTTGAGCGTACACGTGCGTGGACGGCGTCCACCCACTATTTTCAATGGGTGGATGCCATTCCCCCTTCCATGAAGTTGGGCCTCAGTTAAATATGCTGAACGTACCCAGGTGTAATTTTCTGACATCAGGATATATTCAGTAGCGTTTGCACGTTGTCTGCTTTCTTTTCTGAGCACCAACGTGCAGGTGTTGAGGTTTTTTTTTATTTTCTTCTCCAGCTGGGCTCAAGACAAAGGCCTGATTTAAAGGGCCAACAACCTTCCTTTTGTGAGTAGCATCCTGGCTGGCAGCCTCCTGGGGCCTCAGAGTAAATGCCAGAGAGAGGGAGGGGAAACAAAGGTACACAGATTATCACCTCAAAAGCACTTATGAGAAACAAGAATTTGGAAGCAAGCTTTTGACTTTACTTAATCCCTGTATAAAAGAAATACGCATGCACCTTAAGAATGTCAGATGTTGATGCATGTACTGGTCCGTCTACAGTGATTGTTATTATATGTGTGGTTCGCTATATGTCGTTGATTATTAAATTAAAGGAGTTATAGAACAGAATAAAAAAAAAACAATATCAGATGTATCGGTCTGTACGAGAAGTACCATGAATAAAAATATAAATACCACTGTTTTTGTATATAATTCTTTTACAGCACCACTCATCCCAATGTAGGGTATCAGAGTTCTTTACATCACACACATTATACATTTACAATAAACCATACAAGTGTGTAAATCAATGCATAAGATATCTTACATAAGATAATGAGGGTTGCAAGGTGTAGGAGTCACACATCCTCCTTAATAGCTCACTGTGCTAGATTATAAGGGTTGCAATTTATGAACTGCAGGGAACAAACGAATGTCCGTGTTAAAAGCATTAACCCACTTACCTATCTACACCTGCATATTACAGATGTGCTTTGCAGGAGATGCATTAAACCCCCTATGCTACTTTGAGTCAAAACTGGGACTAGACAAAACACATATCGCTCCAGAAAATGCATTAGCCACCATGATTATCTTACCATTGTTATTATTCCCTGAGATTTACTGGACACTTGATGATCCCTACAGCCAGCCACGGCCGGTAGTAGGTGTAACTGCAGGGCAGTGACGTGGGGAGGGGGAGGGGCAGGGTGGGGGGTAGTAATGTATGGATTACGGAGTTTTACAGGTGAGTAAACATATAAATAAATAAAACGAATTTCGTTGCGCGTAATTCCTTAAGCATTACCATGGTTATGTGGGTGGTATACAAAACCCTATGAGCTGCATCGTAGGAGGAATAACACTGTAATATATTATTCTCAAGGCTGAATACATGACATGGGTTTGCGTTGTTTTGTACATTAACCTTTCTTTTACAGGCCTTCTTCCCCGCTGTGCCTACCCCAAACTCTTCCCCCATCTGGCCACTCTGATTTTGATGCTATAACAGCAGATCAAACACAAAGGTGCCGGCTGCTGGGCCATTGAGAGCATCGTGCAGATCCAGAGGAAAAATAAATGGCCACCGTAACACTACCACAATAAATATTGCCCCAACTTTAGAAGCTCAAGGAGCTGTAGGATGAGTGACTGAAACAGGGTTTACACTGACATCACAGAATTCACATATTGCTGTCAAGAAACCACTGCAAACAATTTAATCATTGAGAGAAGGAGGAAGGATTGTCTTTATGACCAAAGAGCACAAGGAGAGGCACATTTGATTGAGGATGAGATTTTTCCACCATTATTAGAGGAAGCTGTAGTAAATAAAAAGACAGAATGTGCAGAATGCCAAATTAACCCAGACCCTGAAAGGGAGAGACCATTATATATTTCAAATGTAAAGGTTGAATTGAAGGACATTATATGGGGATGTTTACATCATGAGCATTTGAGCCAGTATAAGGAAAAGGAATTGATTTACTTGTGAAAAGAGATTACAAGACGTGCAGCCACTATGCATGACAAGTTAACTGATTTGCCTGAAAATATGAAGTCAATCTTTCAAAAGGTTTGACATTGCAGAAAAGTTTCAGGGTACAATTGAATGATGAAACTATTGACATAATTTGTTCTTCAGGAATGGAATTACACATAACTGAAATAGTAAAATGCATGCAAAAATGAAGTGATAAAAAAAAATTAGAGAGCAAATGGACAAGGAAACCTGAGAAGAAAAAGAAAGAACCAGAAATGGGTGGGAAAATAAAAACAAGATGAGGAAGAAGTTTCGGCTTATTCAATGAGAAAAATGGAGGTAGAGTATTTGTTCATATACTTTGGAGTAGAAGCGATTTTAAAGCATTTATGAACAATTTCCCAAAGTTGAGAGTAAAGCCTGTACAGTGGTACACACAAGATGACACATTTGTCAAAATTTCAAAAGTGCTGTGGATTTATTTGATGTTGTAGTACCAGATGATTTATGGGCTGAGTGTACGGTTGCTGTACAATGACCGCATAAAGAGCCAACATGAGATACCCGCACTAATGCACTCTCTCTTGTAGTCATGGAAAAGTACGAAGCAGTGATTGCATTTTTGAAATGTAAAGTTCCTCCAAAAGATATTGATTGGGTAAATATTAAAGGAACCTCACAAGAATCAAAAGCATCAGTGCATGATCATTGTGAGCAGTTGCATCAGGTATTTCAACAACACAGTGGGAGAGAGTATCCTGTACCGTGTGATATAGAATTCTTTGTGTATCCGTTTTTTATTGGGTGAAGACAAGAGATCACTATGCACATACAACAGAGTTTGATTTGCTTGCAGACAAAAATGTTAGATGAGATCCTGAGGTATTCAAAATATTGCAGTGATGAATAAGAAATAAAACAGAAAAAGTTTACAATTAATGCTAGTCCAGATGAAGTTTGCACAAAAAGGTTTTTAGTATCAGTCACAGGGAATGCTAGGGTATGCTAGGTGTTGGTTTACAAGCTGGAGTACAAGGTACTCAAGGAGGATTTGGTGCTTCACGGAGTAGAGGCAGAGGTGTTCCGGTTGATTCAAATTCTGGTGTAGGTGTTACAACGTTGAAAAAAATGACTTCTTGCCACCTTTGCAATAGGATCAGGGACTGGAAGAGGGAGTGTAGACTGAATCCAGATAGAGTAAATGGAAATATTCAAATGCAGTGAGGAAATCAGATGCAGGTACAGAATATGCCAGTTCAACAAATGCAAGTGCCAATGCAGAAACAGGTTCCAATGATGCAGGTTCAACAAGCCCAGATAGTCCCACAAAATATTTCAGTACAGAAAATTCCCCTATAACAGTGCCTAAAGGGGAGGAAGATTGCGACTATGTCACAGTCTTGGAGGTAGATCAGAGTGGACCACTTGTAGAAGGAAAAGGTAATGGCCACCAAGTGTCATTTTTGATTGACACAGGTGAACAGTGGAAGTCCCAGACCTACCCCGCTCAATAAAGAAGACCAAGTTGTAGGAGTTTCCAATAAACAGATCACATATCCAGTTTCAGAACAGATTCCTGTAAAAATAGGTTTGTTTGAGGAAAAACATCAGTTCATTGTTTGTGATTCAAGTCCTGTAAATCTGTTAGGGCGAGATTTGTTGTGCAAGTTAAATTACACTATTTACTTTACATCAAATGGTGTCGAGTTTCAGACACATGATGAGGGTGTCAAATTCAAACTAGCTTGACAAGACACAACTGTAGGATTAGACTCAGTGAGAACAATTGAAAAGTTACCTCCTGATTTGAAAGAGACAGTAAACCCAGAAGTGTGGGACTTCACAGGAAAGGATATCGGACTGATTAAAGGTATAGAAACGGTCGGTGTAACAGTAAAGCCTCATGCATTGCATCTAAGAACACCATCATACAATTTGACCCCAGAAACAACTGCAGGAATAACACCCATAAAGACATGTTGAAGAAAGGAATTTAAAAGATATTGTCAGAAATCTTGGCAACTCTCGGATCTCGGGTTTGCAGAAACCCAATGGTAAATATTGGATTGTGCAGGACCTACCAAAGATAAACAGCATTGTTGTCCCATGTTGTCCTGAGTAACCTGAATGACTAGCTATGGCCTCTAGGTTTGTTCTTTTACCACTGGTACCACTCCCTATTGAACGTGAACTCTGTAAACCTCCTCAGTTTTTCTCTCCAGTTTTGCTTCAAGTCTTACCCTTTCCATATGATGTACGTACTATGAAGGCCTTTCTTTGATTAATCCATTATGCCTCACTATAAGTCAATGCTAGGATTCTACTTACTATAAATGTGCCTAGTTCAGCAGGATAACTTACAGCTGGTGCGCTGCTATTGTCTAATTTTCATGCTTCCTACCATATATTTCCTGCCTCTACACTGCGCTTGTGACATTATATTGTTATATGTGCAGGACAAAATCTGTTACAACCATTCATCGTCATACTGCACACTATGTAAAGATGGCCAGTGACCTCCTTGCGAATGCTAAAGCCACCTCATCAAGTACAAAACTGAAGAGGGTGAAAGATTATCCTCTTTTCCCTATTATGGCCTCATAATTTGGTTCCAGACACCATCCTTGAAGTGGTGAGAGGGTTAAACCCTTTCATGTGTGCCTCTAATGAAAAATGTCTATAATCTGAGGATCTCTGGATTATTATGGTGGGTAAAATGATTGAAATGGAGCAACTTGTTAGTTCTCTTCAAGAATGGCTATTAAAATTCCTATCCACGAATAGGCAATTCTGAATTTCAAGCTCCACGTGGAAGATCTTGAAAACAGGAATCGTCACAAAAATCTTCACTTGTACAGTCTACCAGAGGCTCTTGAGGGTTCTGATATACTTGAGTTCCTGAAGAAATTTCTCCCATCGCTTCTAGCACCACCCACTACTTCTCCTCTTAACATTCAACACATTCATCGTTTAGGCCATCTGCAACCTCACGCTTCTAAACCTAAAGGAATCATTATGCTATTTCTTGAGTTTACAGATCTTCTATGTGTCTTGAATGATGAAGGTGCCACAGTATGTTTCGATGATCCAGTTAAATTAAAAGTGTTTCTTCAAATGATTAGATCTCATGCTATGGGCACTAATGTTCGTAAGTTTTAAAAAATTCATTTTTTCTTGGTGTGCGCTTGATCTTTTTCTCTCCTAAAATTTCTTGAATACATGGCTTCTTTTCTCATAACTGCACATCTCATGCTACTCTTCAACACCTTTCTTCTCAGATCTGGATTGATATTCTTGATCTGTCTCTTCTTCTACTTTTATATATCTTATCTCTCCCTTAAGCCCTGTTTCTCTTTGTATTTCCATTATGTGAGTCCACTATAAGTTTGACACTCAAGTCATGCTCTATGTTGTTTTTAATAAATGGTGTCACTTGTTTCCCTTTCAATTTTTGCAGCTTGTCACCCATGTTCCTGTACCTTTATTTATTTTATTTTATTTTTGAGTTCTTGTATAGCGCAGGATTCGATCTCCGGGGAGATATCTCCGCGCTTATGTTCTTTCCAAAGGTAGAGCCAGACAATAACATCTGTGTGTCAATGATGGAGCTACTGGAAGGAAAATAGGTATGTCTTCAAGCATTTCCTAAATGCAAGCAGATTGGAGTTTAGTCTAAGAGTGAGAGGCAAAGAGTTCCAGAGAGTAGGGCCTTTGTATGATAGAGCTTGGCCTCCTTGCCTTATCCTTGTGTTTCCAATATGTTAATTTTGTCTTGTGGAACGTCCGTGGACTAGGGCATCCGGTTAAAAGACAAAAGGTACTTTCTCATGGATCTAAGCTTAATTCTCAAATTGCCTTTTTACAGGAAACCTAGTATAATGATGTGGAAGTGGTTATATTGACACAACAATGGGTTCCATGTTTTTTTCTCTACAGCTATTTATCGCAAGGGTGGTGTTGCTATTTTATGTCATAAAGCATTGAAAGTACAAGTGTTATCCACTGAATGTGATACTAATGGTCAATGGGCATTGGTTCATGCTTGTTTAATATTTATGGCCCAGTTAAACCTGATTCAGATTTTTGGTGTAATATTGAAGTAAAATTTGCTACTATTGGTATTCTTATATTATTGTGGGGGGTGAATTTAACCGATGGTTGGATCCCTTTTTGGATAAAAAGTCTAAATTCAAATAAAACCAGAGAACTCTCATAAGGCCTTCCAAACAGCCATCACTTCTTGACCATTATTTGATGTTTATAAAACGTGTAATCTTGACAAGTTTGAACTAACTTTTTTTTATCTAATGTACTTCTGACAATGTCCAGAATTGATTATATTTTGTTTTCAAAACCCTTACTCCGACTATACAATCAACTGAAATAGGTAAAAATGTTATCGCAGATAATGCACCAGTAATGACCTCCTTTGATTTATCCCCTAGGGTTGAAATATAAAGGGATTATCTCCTGATATTTGGCAAGTTTCTCACTCACTTTATGGCAAAAAGCTTTGCTGATCCACCCACTGAGATGGGGACAGAGAAAAAACAACCATAATGAGTCGCAGAGGTTTATCAGAAAAGTACAATCAGAGGCTTCAGAAAAAGCACCCCGAGTTACAAAGTGTCCTGTGGAAGGGCAGTCTTTAACACTGTTGGCTCAAAATACCAAATGGCAGGGCCAGCTGGAGACAATAAACAGAAAAGGTTTCTTTCCAAAGCACACCCAACATTTGCAGCCCAAAAGTGGCTAGAGGTATGCGATCATGGTCAAGCTGATTGTTAGTGAGTTAAGAATGAAATCTGTGGAGTATGTTACCCGAGGAGGAGCAAAGAAAAAGCCCACCAACATCATTTGATCAAAGACTGATTTCCTTAGCCAGTTTTGTCTGTTATTCCTAAATTCTACAGAATCTCTGGTTAAAAAATCAACTGTAAATGTGAGGCCCCCCATGTCTTGGACTACTGGTATAGCCAGTCTTTGCGGCTACCATATGTGATGGGTTCACAAGGCATTTTGTTACTTTGGTAACTGTATCAATAGAGGGCTAATGCATATAATGGAAAATAATTTGCTATTCTAATAGAACTAACTAAAAAGACATTTATACAATGGAGACAAAATTAATTCTGTGAGGTAGAGTGCAAAAAATTAAGAAGACTATAGTTGCTTCAAGTATATTTTTGGAAAACTCCAGATAACTAGACAACTCCTGTCCCAAATATATTCCGATGTTAGAGACTCCATATGGAGTGGCCAGAGACTGAGGCTGAAAGCTGCCAAACTATTGGCACATATCACTGTGGAAGGACTTCGATTATCGAATATGTTACCTTTTAGGCTAGCCTTTCACTTATCACAGCTAACATATTCCCTGCAAGACCTGGAGGAGGCACTGTTGTGGATGGGAAAAATTATGCAAGCAGGATCCAATAAGCAATATTTGATATCTCTCTGGTGCAGCTGGACCGCAATGCAAGACTTTTCTTTAAGTCTGACATTGATTTTAGGGGATTCGTCGGCAGAGAAAAAGATTACATTCTCATCATTTAGATAAAGAGCCATTTTCTTCTTTGCTGCCTGGAAAATGGCTTTAACATGTTGGTGGTGTAGTATACATGCTGTCTTCTAAAATGCCCAAAGTACAGAACAATACTTAGTATAGGTCGGGGTTTTTCTGCTCATAGTCGTAGGTTGTGCTCTAAGATCATGGGCCCTCTGAAATTCACACAGTTCTGAAATTGCAGATCAAGGAGCTGTTGTAGCCTGTCAGCCGGGAAGCTGATCATGCCATATTTTTCTCTGTTCTGTAATACGATATATATATATATATATATATATATATATATATATATATATATATATATATATATATATATATATATATATATATTCACTGAAAAAAACATAGGTTTCACACCAGTTATAGTTAGGAATTAGCATTTAAAAAACCTATGAAATTCACTGAAAAAAACATAGGTTTCACACCAGTTATAGTTAGGAATTAGCATTTAAAAAACCTATTAAATTCACTGAAAAAACTATAGGTTTCACACCAGTTATAGTCAGCTGGAAATTTTACTCGCATAAAACCATTGAAATTCCCACATTATAGTTAGTTGGACTCACTATAACTTGCGCGTGCAATGCACTGCTGATGACGTCACATATTACATCACTCATGACATGGTCAGTGACATCACTCATGACATCACTGATGACACCATCCAGTGAATGTGTGTCTTTTTAAAAAATAAATATGTGTTATATATGTATGTGTAAAAGTTGATGGAAGAATACATGTTTAAATAAGTGTTTACATGGATGTTTTAAAAAAAAAATGGATTGGTTAACTGGTTTATTAAGTGTATCTTAGTGAATACATATATTAGAGAGTAATGTTTAAATATTCAAATATATGTATTCGTTTTTCACTTTGTGTATAAGTGCCTGCATGGGTTGGTGAGTTGCTACATGTGTATGTATATGGGTTAGATGTTTTTCTTAGTATCAGTATGAGTGTTTGTATGGTTTGGTGGGGGTATTACTTAGCACATAGATGCATGAATGACTGACTCTCTGTTTGTATGTGTTTTGAAGACAGCATATGTGCATGACTGTATGGGTGGATGAGTGTGTATATGTGTGTGTTAGTGAGTGAATGACTGTCTCACTAGTGTGTTTATCAGTAACTACATATGTTTTAATCTAGTATATGTGAAGATTGATGTATATAAGTGAGTATATGTGAGAGTGAGGAATTGTAAGAGATCCTGTTTAAATTAGTATGTGTTTCTATAAGTGATTGTTTAAGAGAGTAAGTATGTGTAAGTTTCCTTAGAAGTAAAGTGGTAGTGTGTGTATAGCTGTATATGCAAATAAATGGATGTTCAATAGTTTATTTGCATGTGTGAGTATGTGTGAGAGTATCTTTAGGATGACTGTCGGTGTGTAAGAGGATGTATAGGTGTATCACTTCATATGAAGAGTGAGTATATGTATGAGTGACTATATAGAACTGTTGGTGAATGAGTGCATGAGTATATAGATGGTGGAATAATTGAATTGGTTGTTGTAACTGGTATGGCTATCTCCATTTTTTTGAAAATGTTAGTTTTTATTTTTGAATATGTGTTTCAAGGGTTACATTTCAGTGAAAGGAGGTCTGTCACTCTGTCACTCTGTCACAAGGATGGTGTCATCAGTGATGTCATGAGTGATGTCACTGACCATGTCATGAGTGATGTAATATGTGACGTCATCAGCAGTGCATTGCACGCGCAAGTTATAGTGAGTCCAACTAACTATAACGTGGGAATTTCAATGGTTTTATTCGACTAAAATTTCTAGCTGACTATAACTGGTGTGAAACCTATAGTTTTTTCAGTGAATTTAATAGGTTTTTTAAATGCTAATTCCTAACTATTACTGGTGTGAAACCTATGGTTTTTTCAGTGAATTTCATAGGTTTTTTAAATGCTAATTACTAACTATAACTGGTGTGAAACCTATGGTTTTTTCAGTGAATTTCAAAGGTTTTGTAAATGCTAATTCCTAACTATATATAGGGCCTCAAACCTATGAAATGTAATATTTTTTATAATGAATCCTATATTGTATATTTATATAATACTATTTTTTTATCAAAACATTTTTGTAAATTTTTTTTTGCCGTGGAGCGCTCCCGGGGCGCGTACCGGGGAGCACCCCGGTCAGCGCAATTTTGTGGCACGCCCCGGGGCGCGTACCGGGGAGCGTCCCGTTACCGCTATTGCCGCGAACAAAAACATTCTCGTGACGTATCGCGTAGCCGCGTCCGCGTGATACGTATGGCGTAAGCGCACCCGGAAGCACTCGAGCGCATACGATCGCGCAACGTAAGCATCCGACGCGCTTACGCGACGCGCCCCAGGGGCGCGTAGCGTGTCGGGTCATGTGACCTGAAAATAACACTTTTTATTGGTGCATAACAGTTTTGGTTTCCAAATGATGAAAGCCCGGGTCATGTGACCTGAAAATAACACTTTTCATTGGTCGAGGACATTTTTTTTTCTCCAAATGATGAAAGCCCCCACCTTTTTTGACTGAGGAAGACCTGTTTGGAGATCTGTGACTAATATTTTGTACTTTAAAATGGCTACAGTAGCAGCAGCAGCTGGAGCATCTGCACCACCACCACCACCACCACCAAGAGGACCACCACAACATCACATTGGTGGTCAAGAAGAAGAAGAGGAGGAGGAGGAGGAGGAGGAGGAGGAGGAGGGGAGTAGGACATTCCTGCCAGAAGACAATACCCCATATAGGCCAAAGCAGCACATTGTATGGGAGTTTTTTTACATCCCAGAGGGCAAGAAGAAAGTGAATGCGCCAAAGGTGACTTGCCAAATCTGTGGCTCTGAACTTTCAAGGGGGAACCCTAATAAGAAATATTCATTTGGCAATAACACCATGATTCGGCACATGCAGCGCAAGCATCCCAACAACTATGCTGCGGCAGAGGTGAGAGAACTGGCCAGTAACCCTCCCCAATCTTCACCCAGCACCTCCAAAAGAAAGCAACCCACTCCATCGGGACCAGAGACAAGGGAGATGGTCCCAAACATACAACCACAGTTTGGTGAATTCAAGATCACTTGTATTTTTTGTGGTAAGACCATCACCTATGGTGAGCAGAGCATAAAGCTCATCAACCGTGCTGGTGACAACCACAATTGCCCCAAAAAAACATAATTTTTTCCTTATTTTTCTTTGCTCCAGTTGAGCCGTTTACAATTCCCTGTTTTTTGTTTCTCCCCATAAAAATAATCAAAAAAATATAAAATAGTTCATAAAAGCCAAAAAAAGTACAAAATGTTCAAAAAACATTAAAAAAATATAAAACAACAAAAAGAAGAAAAAAAAACAGTTCTTTTTAGAACTACCTCCAATTTATAAAAAAAGGCTACATTTAAAAAAAAATCTGTCATTCTTTTTTCCCCATGGTACGCTCCCCGGTGCGCGTACCGGGCTATCCCCCCGCGAAAATCGATTTTTTTTTCTTTTTGCCCAGCGAAGCCCTTTTATGGCCCCCACATCAAACCTATGGGGTCAGGGGGGGTCTACCCTGCCCCCTTTTGGTCATTTCCCCCTTTGTTTTTGCCACCTCTTGTGTCTCGATCCTACCGAGACACAAGTTGGCGGCCGCTCCGGACTGTTTGGAACGTTGACAGACACCCGAGAGCCAATCAGCTTTCCGCGCACGAACTCGCGTAGCGCGCTGGTACGCGCCCGGGTGCGCGTACCGGGGCGTGCTTATAGATATATATATTTTTTTGAACCTAAATTACTCAAAATCCTCTGGAGCACATATCTTGAGACATAGCAAAGGCACATCGGGCTACCAGTCCCTACAATTTTGCCAAGTTTCGTGGGAATCCATTCAGCCGTTCGGGCTAAAAGTGAGTCCAACCGCCCTATGGAAATTAACATGGGGAAAACACCTTTTGGGACCCCCTTTTATCTCGGTCCCCACTTGATGAATCCCCCCCAAACTTTCAGGGAAGGAGCGGAGTGGAGCCGGCCATTTTCTTGGAGAATTTCAGCCAATTCTGTCAATCAACGCTAAAGTTATTCCCAATAGAATGTTGCAGATTTACTATGGAAACTAGGTCCTAACTATAACTACCTACTGGCAACCGCCAGTAGGTAATATATATATATATATATTTTTGGTGCAATGTGGTCTTGTAACAGGATCGCTCTCCAGCGGGTGCCGGCGTTGGGCCAGACCAATGGCCAAAAAACAATTTTTGGTACAAAGGACGCCGCACACAG
The DNA here is from genome assembly GCF_964261635.1 of Lissotriton helveticus. Lineage (NCBI taxonomy): Eukaryota > Metazoa > Chordata > Amphibia > Caudata > Salamandridae > Lissotriton > Lissotriton helveticus. The sequence continues at coordinate 1,264,699,919 of NC_136069.1, forward strand.
CAACTTCAGTTCACAGATTTATTTCAGTGCCCAGTCTAACACCAATGCGTTTCAGCCTGACGGCCTTGCTCAATAAATCTGTGAACTGAAGTTGCTGTGTGCGGCGTCCTTTGTACCAAAAAAAAAGAAAAAGAGAAAAAAAAAGAATATATATATATATATATATATATATATATATATATATATATATATATATATATATATATATATTCCCACGTTATAGTTAGTTGGACTCACTATAACTTGCACGTCTGCAATGCACTGCTGATGACGTCACATATTACATCACTCATGACAGTGTTTTTAAAAAAAAAATTGATTGGTTAACTGGCTTATTAAGTGTATCTTAGTTAATACATATATTAGCGAGTAATGTTTAAATATTTAAATATATGCATGAGTGATGTAATATGTGACGTCATCAGCAGTGCATTGCAGACGTGCAAGTTATAGTGAGTCCAACTAACTATAACGTGGGAATTTCAATGGTTTTATGCGAGTAAAATTTCCAGCTAACTATAACTGGTGTGAAACCTATGGTTTTTTCAGTGAATTTCAAAGGTTTTTTAAATGCTAATTCCTAACTATAACTGGTGTGTAACCTATGGTTTTTTCAGTGAATATATATATATATTCACAGAAAAAACCATAGGTTATAGACCATATATAGTTAGGAATTAGCATTTACAAAACCTTGAAAATTCACTGAAAAAACCATAGGTTATAGACCATATATAGTTAGGAATTAGCATTTAGAAAACCTTATTTTACTCACACAAAACCATTGAAATTCCATATATAGTTAGTTGCACTAACTATATATCGCGCACCCGCAATCCACTGCTGATGATGTCACATATTACATCATTCATGACATGGTCAGTGACATCACTGATGACATCACTGATGACATCTCAAATGACATCACTGATGACATCACTGATGACATCTCAAATGACATCACTGATGACATCATGACACACCAATACCAGTTACTACATACGCACTCACTGATTCCTACGTCTACACACACATTCACTCATTCACCCATACAATCACTCATACATACAGTCACTCATTATTACAACACTATCATATGCACTCATACACCTATAGAGACAGTCACACACTGCCACTCATCCATGGAGTTACTCACACACCAAGTCAGTCCTGTAAAGAATCAATCACAATTCCATTTCTTCATCTATGCAGTTAAACACAGAACACCATATTTCAGTGACATCACTGATGACATCACTAATGACATCTGAAATGACATTACTGATGACATCTCAAATGACATCACTGATGACATCATGACACACCAATACCAGTTACTACATACGCACTCACGGATTCGTACGTCTACACACATATTCACTCATTCACCCATACAATTACTCATACATACAGTCAGTTATTATTAGAACACTATCATATGCACTCATACACCTAGTCAGTCCTGTGAAGAATCAATCACACTTCGATTTCCTCATCTATAGTTAAACACGGAACACCATACTTTTCACACATATACTAACACATACTTACTCTCTTGTACAATCACTGATACAAGTACACATTGATATGCACAGCGTCACACACCTCCCAGCCAGCCACACACACACTCAGTCTTCCATCCATCCAGTCATTCTTCAATATGTAAAACGTATTTAAACTTTACAAAAACACACAGACACTAGATGATGTCATCAGTGATGTCATTTGAGATGTCATCAGTGATGTCATCAGTGATGTCACTGACCATGTCATGAATGATGTAATATGTGACATCATCAGCAGTGGATTGCGGGTGCGCGATATATAGTTAGTGCAACTAACTATATATGGAATTTCAATGGTTTTGTGTGAGTAAAATAAGGTTTTCTAAATGCTAATTCCTAACTATATATGGTCTATAACCTATGGTTTTTTCAGTGAATTTTCAAGGTTTTGTAAATGCTAATTCCTAACTATATATGGTCTATAACCTATGGTTTTTTCTGTGAATTTCATTGGTTTTTTAACAGCTAATATCTGTAGCTGTAAAATGTATTCTTCTTTAAATCCAAAAATATATTTTATATGTTTATGAATAATTTTTTTTTTAAATATTTTTTTTTCTTCGTTCCCGCTTCGCGAATCGGGAAGCTTCCCGTTAGCTGACCTTGATGCCGCGAAATAGACCACAATTCCTTTTCCCCAAAAACGATTTTCAAATCATAATTTCAAAACACTGCACATGAGAAAATGACTTAAAATGTCATTAAAACACATGAAAGCGTTTTTTGATTGCCTTTCCAGCATGGTTGGGTCACTTTTAACATGGCTATGTAACACAAACATTCAAAATCTAAATTTTCCATGCACATGTGAGAGCATATTTACAAGCAATTTGCGCCACAGAGAAAGGTCTTACACTAAAATGAGAAAAATAACATCAGGGACAGTCAATTGCCTTATAAAGAACCATACACCATTATGTCCTTGTCATGAATTTAAAAACAATTCCTTTTCCCCAAAAACGATTTTCAAATCATAATTTCTAAACACTGCACATGGGAAAATGACTTAAAATGTCATTAAAACACATGAAAGCATTTTTTGATTGGCTTTCCAGCATGGTTGGGTCACTTTTAACATGGCTATGTAACACAAACATTCAAAATCAAAATTTTCCATACACATGTGAGAGCATATTTACAAGCAATTTGCGCCACATAAATCATAATTTTCTCCTTAAAGCACACTATTCTCTATCTAAATTAAAGAAATATTTTCTCACCTTAGCAAATACTTTGAGTTTGAAAACAGTCTAAGAAACACACCAATTTGTCTTCAGCAGAGCAAAAGGTATGCACTCCAGAGTCTGCAGCTATCAAAAGCACAGAAATGCTGTAATTCTTCACACATATTTCTCATGTCACCCAATCAAAACTCTTCCCTCACTTTTTTTCAAATGAAAACCCTTCCCCCTCTGCCCTTTCTGCCTATTTTCCATAGCAACCACCTCTTGGAAAAACTCTGGTGTTTGCAAGTTCACACAACAATGTTGCAATTGAACTCTGAACTCTCAGTGCACCTGCATATCCAGTGCATTCTTTCATTTAATGATTTTTTATTGACCACTCAAAATACATCTTTCAAAGAACACATCTGTGCACCCTAACTTTCTGTTTTCATCAATCAAAATCCACCAATCACTGTTACTGCTTCATGAACACAGAAACTCCACAGTTTTTTTTCATTTTACACTCTGATTTTTTCAACTGCCATTTCATTGCCACACTTCATCTGACTGCAGGAGAACCTTCTCTCACCATGTTTTCTGTCTGGATTGTTGGTCATAGTTATATTCACTGGGCTCAAAGGTACGTTGAAAGCAGGAATTTACCTAACCTCAATTTACAAGATGTGGAAATTAAGTGGTTTGGCCACAGAGGATTAAAATGTCACCAATTGATACCATTGGTGAAAACCTTTATGCATTTGCCAAAACCTGACCTGTTAATTGTGCACTGTGGAGGTAATGACTTGGGCACTTTGACTGGTGTAGGTCTGGAAATGCTTTTAAAGGACACCTTTGAGCAATTAATGGCACTTTTTCCTCAGACTGCCTTGGTATATTCAAATATATGCCAAAGACAGAAATGGAGGTGGTCAAACCAATTTTGTCCACAAATTGAGAAGTCGAGGAAGCATGTAAACAAATCTGTTTCAGCTTACATGAGAGACCATGGAATGGGCTCCCTGTACAACAATAACTTGCGTTACTACATGCAAGATATCTACAGAGGAGATGGAGTTCACTTCTCAGATGAGGGCAACAGAGTTTTCACTCTGAATTTAAGAATGTGCATTGGTACCTACTTATAAGTACCTAAATGTACCATAAACCCAAAAGCTCTTCTCAGAGCTACCCTACATCTAATCACTCACAATTATTATTTTACTCTAACTTTTTTCACTAATTTTCAACAAAGTACGCTCCCTGGGGCGCTACCCGGTACGCGTACCGGGAGCTAACCTCGCGAAATTTTTAAAAAAAATGTTTTTTTTTCGCACATATAAACCTCCTCAGCCACCCTCAGAAAACCTAGGGGGTCAAGATAACTCTACCGTGCCCCCTTCTACCCATTCTGAACATTATTTGCCCTCCATCTTGTATCTTAATTCGACCGAAACACAAAATGGTGGACTCCCGGAACGCTTAAGGTCCGCGAACCGAGGCGCTCAACGGTTCGCGTACCGGGTCGCTCCCTGGGAAGATAAAGGAAATAAAAAATAATCAACAAATCCAACAATCAAGTAACATACAGCATTTAAAAAGACTATCATTCATTTTTCATTGTAGTACGCTCCCCAGAACGCTTCCCGGTTCGCGGACCGGGCGCTAACCACGAAAAAAAACAAAAAAAAAATTTTTTTTTTTTGCCCTGCGGGGCCCTTTTAAAACCTCCACATTAAACCTAGGAGGTCAGCGAGGATCTACTATGCCCCCTTATGGTTATTTCCCCCTTTGTTTTGGCCTCCTCTTGTCTCTCGATCCTACCGAGAGACAAGATGGCGGCCGCTCCGGACTGTTTAGAATGTTGACAGACACCGGAGAGCCAATCAGCTTCGCTACGCGAAGTTCCGATACGCGTAAGGTCCGCGAACCGGGGCGCTGCCTGGTCCGCGCTTACAGATATATATCTTTTTTTGAACGTTAATTTCTCAAAATCCACTGCAGCACATATATTGAGACCTACAAAAGGCACATCGGGCTACCAGTCCCTACAATTTTGCCAAGTTTCGTGCAAATCCATTCAGCCGTTCGGGCTAAAAATGAGGCTAACCGCCCTATGGAAAACTCAATGTTAAAAACACGTTTTGGGACCCCCCTTTTTTCTCGGCCCCCCCTGGACGAACCCCCCCCAAATTTCCAGGGGCTGCTCAGAAACAAAATGTTCCATTTTCCTGAAAATTTCAGCCAATTCCGTCCACAAACGCCAAAGTTATTAGACATAGAATTTTCAAAAATCCCATAGGGAAAAAATCCTAACTATATATACCTACTGGCGACCGCCAGTAGGTAATATATATAAAATTTCTATGGCAAAATGAAACCCCTCATTTTGTTCCTTTTCAAATTAAATGTATTAAGTGTTACCATTTTATTCCAATCAAGATGACTTCAGGTGTGCCATACTTTTGTCATAAGTAAGACTGTTAGCGTTCTAGTTGTTCTTTAGAACACTCTGGGACATTCTGTCATTGGGCTATAGTTGGGCTACATCTGGCTGATATTTGGGCTACATTTGGGCTCTTTTGTCTCTGGTGGCCATCTTGGGAGACTGCATATCAGAATTTTTTTAATGAAATATAAGAGGATTTGAGAAGTCACTCAAAATGTGCCCTAATTTTTCTTTCTTCAGCACTAATCATAATTTCTATGGCAAAATGAACCCCCTCATTTTGTTCCTTTGCAAATTAAATGTTTTAAGTGTTAACACTTTATTCCAATCAAGATGACTTCAGGTGTGCCATACTTTTGTCATAAGTAAGACTGTTAGCGCTCTAGTTGTTCTTTAGAACACTCTGGGACATTCTGTCATTGGGCTATAGTTGGGCTACATCTGGCTGATATTTGGGCTACATTTGTTTTTTTTTGTCTCTGGTGGCCATCTTTGGGCTACATTGGGCTACATTGGGCTACATTTGGGCTCTAACATATATATAGCCCAATGTAGCCCAATATATATTTTTTCAAAGTTAATTCTCGTAAAAACCACTGGAGCATATATCTGGAGACATAGCAAAGGCACATCGGGGTACCAGTCCCTACAATTTTGCCAAGTTTGGTGGAAATCCATTCAGCCGTTCGGGCTAAAAGTGAGTCCAACCGCCCTATGGAAATTAACATGGGGAAAACATGTTTTGGGACCCCCCTTTTATCTTGGCCCCCGCTTGACGGATCCCCCCGAAACTTTCAGGGAAGGAGTGCAGCGCAGCGAGGCAAAGTTAAAGAAAATTACAGGCAGATCCCTCATTCGGCGCCAAAGTTATTCCCAATAGAATGTTGCAGATTTCCTATGGAAAACGATCCTAACTATAACTACCTACTGGCGACCGCCAGTAGGTAATATATTTATATGTATTTCTTTTTGTATATATATATTAATATGAAAGCAAAAGACGCACTCAGGAATACTGCAGCATAAAGGGTTTATTGCCCAGCTAACACGCTACGCGTTTCGACAATAATACTTGTCTTGATCACACGTGAAAAAGCCCTGCCGGTCAAAGCATAATATACACATTCTGTACATATTCATGAACATAGAAGAGGGTTACCCCTGACATTCACAGCTAGATCTAATATTGGATCGAGTAGCTAGCCGCCATCTTAGAGTGGTATACTTTGTGTATACTTCCAGAGCGTGATGGACGGTAATTGCTTCAAAATCAACTCATATTCATATCCAAGACCACATTTAAGTTGTTTAAACATTACGGGGTCCTTTTCATACTGTAAGCATGCAGATACTTTCGGTCTAGTGCCAGAACTGTAAACGCTTATAAAGTGGATGTGAAATAAATGGGTGCCGAAAACGACATATCCGTGCATGGAAGTAAATTAAATAGAACGATTGTATAGGTCTAGTGCCCATAATCAATCATCCGTATGGGGATCCTCCATTCAGAACAAAATTGACGTACCAATACATATGTCCTGCAGGGAACGGTGCAACGAAAATTATTAAGTGAAAAATCTACTTTTATACATGTGCTTTGTGTCCCTCATCCAAAATTCACACAGATCCGAGGACCGTGAAATAGACATGACAGGAGTGAGAAAGATCTTCCAATCCTCCTAAAAAAACATAAAACTTACAGTTAAAATATGCATTAAAATCAGTTGAACATTTTAACTTCTTCATTGCACACAGTTTCTTCATTTCTATTCTATTCTAGTTGTACATAATCAGTCGTTACATCATCATGTATAAGTGTAAGTGTAAGTGTATAAGTGTCTGGATGAAGGATTTAGTAGGTGCGTGACTGACTGTATGAGTGAGTGAATAAATGTGTCGTCCTAAATGCATGGGTTAGTGACTAAACTGTCTGAATGTGTGCATCAGTATGTCTGTTGTGGTGTAAACTGCTGCATGTGTTCATCATTAGCTATACGAGAGGCTATATGTGTTATTGATTGGTTGCCCAAGTATTTGTATGGGAGATTGAGTGTGTGTGGGGGTGGTTGGGAGGTGTGTGACTCTGTGCATAGATGTGTGAGCAGTTGATTCACTAGGTGTATGAGTTCAAGAGTGCTTGTGGAAACAGCTACATAGGCGTTTGACTGTGTGCATGAGTGTCTTGATGAGTGAATGGATATCTCAATGCTACATGTCATAGTAAGTACATATGTAAAACACAGTACATGTGAGAGTTGGCATATATAAATAACTGTGCATGAGAGCCAGTGAATGTGTGAGTGGCTGTATGGATCATTGTGAACTTGTATCAGGGATTGTATAAGAGAGTAAATATGTGTTAGTATATGTTTGAATAAGTAAGGTGTGTATAACTGTATAGTGGAGGAAATGGAGGTGAGATTGATTCTTTGCATGACTGACTAGGTGTGTGAGTAACTCCATGGATGAGTGACAGCGTGTGAGTGTCTGTATACACTGAGTGTATCTAAGGTTATATTAGAGTCTGAAGAGGTTCATCGTATTAGCACATGAATGATGTTATCAGTGATGTAATCAATGATGTCAAATGAGATGTGATCAGTGATGTCATCAGTGATGTCATTTGAGATGTGATCAGTGATGTCATCAGTGATGTCATTTGAGATGTCATCAGTGATGTCATCAGTGATGTCATTTGAGATGTCATCAGTGATGTCATCAGTGATGTCACTGACCATATCATGAATGATGTAATATGTGACATCATCAGCAGTGGATTGCGGGTGCGCGAAATATATAGTTAGTGCAACTAACTATATATGGGAATTTCATTGGTTTTGTATGATTAAAATATTCACCTAACTATATATGGTCTCAAACCTATGGTTTTTTCAGTGAATTTTCAAGGTTTTGTAAATGCTAATTCCTAACTATATATGGTCTATAACCTATGGTTTTTTCAGTGAATTTCAATGTTTTTTTAATAGCAAATATAAAAAACTGTAAAATGTATTCTTCTTTTAATCGTAAAATATATTTTATATGTTTTTAATATAATTTTTTTATGTATATATATATTTTTTTGTTTTTTTTTGTTTCGCTACCGGTCCGCGCACCGGGTAGCTTCCCGTTAGCTCAATTTGGTGCCGCGACCCGGTCCGCGAACCAGTAAACGTTATGTTACTGCAACTGCCGCGTTAGAAAACAACATCGTGACGCGTCGCGTAAGGGCGACGTATCGCGTTGCCGCGTAATGCGTCTTATGACGCGCCGCGTTAGCGCACCCGGAAGTGCTCCGGAGCGCGAACCGAGGCGCGAAGCGCAGCACCCCGGAAGCGATCCGGGGCGCGGCGCGGAGCCCATAACGTAAGCGTAACAGGTCATGTGACTTGTTTATAAAACTTTTTATTGGTTCATTTCACTTTTGGTTTCCTAATGATGTAAGGCTAGGTCATGTGACCTAAAAATAACACTTTTCATTGGTTTAGAACATTTTTTTTTCCCAAATGATGAAAGCCCCCACCTTTTTTCTCACTCTGACTTTCAACTTTGTGAGAGGAAGACCTATTTGTATTATTAAGAGATGGCTTCAATAGTAGCTGCAGCTGGTGCACCCCCACCACCACCACCACCTCCTAGGAAGAAAGGACCACCTACCCAGTTCCTTCCCAACCCTGAGGAAGAGGAGGAAGAAGAGGAAGATGACGTACAGGAGAGAGTATTCTTGCCTGAACAGCCCCGGAAATTCCACCACAAGGACAGTTTCATTTGGCAATTTTTTTAATTCCCAGAAACCCCAAAAAAAGTCAATGCCCGTTATGTCACATGCCTGATCTGCAAAGAAGTTCTGTCCCGAGGCACAGATAAAAAATATAGCTATGGGAACTATACTATGCATCGCCACATGCAAAGGTGGCATCCAATAAATTACAGCGTGGCTGTGGTGCGTGACCTCCGTGAAAACCCACGAACTCCTGTGGCCACCACCTCAACACAGGAAAGTTTTTCGGGACCAGAGGCGAGGGAGACGGTCCCCAATATCCAGAGCAATTTTCATCACATCAAGCTAGTGTGTGTTCATTGTGGGGGACTACTTTGCCACGGGGAGATGAGTGTGATTTTAATGAACAGAGCATTTGAGAATCACAAGTGCTCAAAACGCCCCAAAAAGTGGTTTTTTTTTTTGCTCCTGTTGAGCCGTTTCTAATGCCTGTTTTTCGTTGTTCCCCCTCAAAAAAAACAAAAAAAATTAAAATTGTTCCAAAAATACAAAAAAAATGTTCAGAAAAATAATAAAAAAATATAAAACAACAAAAACAATAAAAAAAAGTTCTTTTCAGAACTACCTCCCATTTATAAAAAATTGCTAAAATGTTTAGCACTCTTGCAATTTCTTTTTTTTGGATTCGCTTCCTGGTTCGTGCGCCGGTACGCGAACCGGAAACGAACCAAAAAAAAATGGAAAAAAAATAGAGTGAATATACATATTAAGAAACCTAAATGACTTAAAAAAACGTCAGTACTAATACTTCACATTATCTCCAATTACAATTTCTCAAAGAAACAAAATCTATTTGTAAAACACTTGACACAAAGCAACATTTTAAATACACAACTTTCTTCCTAATTTTCTCCCTAAAGCATACTAGTCTCTATCTAAATTAAATGAATCTTTTCTCACCTTAGCAAATACTTTTTGAGTTTCAAAACAGTCTCAGACACACACCAATTTTTCTTTAGCAGAGCAAAGGGTATGCACTCCAGAGGCTGCAACCAACAAATCACAGAAATGCTGTAATTCATCACACATATCTCTCATGTCACCCAATCAAAACTCTTCCCTCACTTTTTTCAAATCAACACCCTTCCCCCTCTGCCCTTTCTATCTTTTTTCCATAGCAACTACCTCCTGAAAGACCTCTCATGTTTACAAGTTCACACAACAATGTTTCAATTGAACTCTGAACTCTCAGTACACCTGCGTATCCAGTGCAATGTTTCTTAAAATGATTTTTTCTTAACCATTCAAATTACATCTTTCAAAGAACTCATCCATGCACCCTAACTTTCTGTTTTCAGCAATCAAAATCCACCAATCACTGCTACTGAATCATTAGCACTGAAACTCCACAGTTTTTTTCATTACAAACTCCTACTGTTTCAACTGCCATTTCATTCCCACACTTCATCTGACTGCAGCAGAACCTCCTCTCACCATGTTTTCTGTCTGGGTTATTGGACATAGTTACATCCACTGGGCTCAAAGGTATGCTGATAACAGAAATTTACACAACCTCAATTTACAAAATGTGGAAATCAACTGGATTGGCCACAGAGGATTGAGATGTCACCAATTGATACCATTGGTGAAAACTTTTTTGCATTTGCCAAACCCTGACCTCATAATAGTGCACTGTTGAGGAAATGATTTGGGCACTTTGACTGGGGTAGGTCTGGAAATGCTTTTAAAGGACACCTTTGGGCAATTGATGGCACTTTTTCCACAAACTGCCTTGGTATATTCAAATATATGCCAAAGACAGAAATGGAGGTGGTCCAACCAATTTTGTCCACAAATTGAGAAAGCGAGGAAGCATGTAAATAAGTCTGTTTCAGCTTACATGAGAGACCATGGAATGGGCTCCATCTACAACAATAACTTGCGTTACTACATGCAAGATATCTACAGAGGAGATGGTGTGCACTTCTCAGATGAGGGGAACAGAATTTTCATCCTGAATTTAAGACTATGTATTGGTACCTACTTATAAGTACCTAAATCTACCACAGACCCAAAAGCTATTTTCATAGCTACCCTAACTACGATCACTCTAAATAAATTTTCAATGTAACTTTTTTTTAACTTATTTTCACCATTTACGCTTTCCGGAGCGCTACCCGGTTCGCGCACCGGACGCTAACCGCGCGAAAATTAAAAAAACACATTTTTTTGGGACATATATGGGTCTCCTCATCCACCCTCACAAAACCTAGGGGGTCAGGATATGTCTCCCTTGCCCCCTTTTACACAATCCCAGCATTGTTTAGCATCCATCTTGTGTCCAAATTAGACCTTAACGCAAGATGGCGGACTCCCGTTACGCTACCGGTAAGCTACCCGGTTCGCGTTCCACCGCGAAAAATCGAAAAAAAAATGTTTACAATTTCTTTGCCCCGCGGGGCCCTTCAATAGGCCCCACATCAATCCTAGGGGGTCAGGAGGGGTCTACCTTACCCCCTTTTATTCATTTCCCCCTTCGTTTATTTCCACCTCTTGTCTCTCGATCCTACCGAGAGACAAGATGGCGGCCGCACCGGACTGTTTAGAATGTTGACAGTCACCGGAGAGCCAATCGGCTTCTCCTCGCGAAGTTCCGTTACGCATCTGGTACGCGAACCGGGGCGCTAACCGGGACGCTGTCACAGATATATATATTTTTTTGAACGTTAATTTCTCAAAATCCACTGGAGCACATATCTTGAGACCTAGCAAAGGCACATCGGGCAAACAGTCTCTACAATTTTGCCAAGTTTCATAGAAATCCATTCAGCCGTTTGAGCTAAAAGTGAGTCCAACCGTTAAAAACACATTTTGGGACCCCCTTTTTTCTCGGCCCCCGCTTGACGAAACCCCCCCAAACATTCAGGGGACGCTCAGAAACAAAATGTGCCATTTTCCTGAAAATTTCAGCCAATTCCGTCCATCAACGCCAAAGTTATTCAACATAGAATTTTCAGAAATCCCTATTCAAAAAAATCCTAACTATATATACCTACTGGCAACCGCCAGTAGGTAATATATACATATATGTATTCACTGGAAAAAAAATAGGTTTTACAGACGTTATAGTTAGTTGGACATTTGACTCATGAAAAACCAGAGAAATTCGCCTGTTATAGTTAGTTGAGCTAAATATAACTCGCACGCCCGCAATGTACTGCTTATGATGTCACATATTGCATGATGACATGGTCAGTGACATCCCTGATGACATCTCAAATGACATCACTGATGACATCACTCATGACATCATCCAGTGAATGTGTGTTTCTGTAAAGTTTAAATATGCTTCCCTGAAAGTTTTGGGGGAATTCGTGAAGTGGGGACTGAGAAAAAAGGGGGTCCCAAAACGTGTTTTCCCAATGTTATTTTCCATAGGACGATTAGACACGGCTACAGCCCGAATGGCTGAACGGAATTACAAGAAATTTGGCAAAATGGTAGAGTCTGATTCAGAGATCGCCCTTTTGGTGTAAATCCCTCCAGTTGTTGTTGAGAAAATCGAATTTGAAAACATTTATATCTCTATAAGCGCGCACCGTGCGCGCATCGGGTGTGCGCGAGCGGATTTCTGATTTGCTGTTAGACGTCTGTGAACATTCGATTCGGTGGTAACCAGGAAGTGTTGGCCGCCATTTTGTCAGTGTGAGGCTGAAAAGAGGGCAAAATAAAAGTGAAGAACATGAAAAGGGGGCAGGGTAGAGAGTCCCTGACCCCCTAGGGTTTCTCAGGGGTCCCTGAAGGACCCTGAAAGCCAAAATATATTTTTTTTAAACCGCGGGGTGCGCGTACGGTGTACACACCCTTGAGGTTATGGTAGAGACTCTCTGACCCCCTAGGCCTTCTCAGGGGGTCCCTGAAGGACACCAAAGGGCAAAAAAACCATTTCTTTTTTTTTTAAAAATTGCGAGGTGTGCGCACATTGCGCGAACCCTTCAGCCGCCATTTTGTGTAGTTTCAGAAGAGAGTGAAAAACGAAAGTGGAGAACGTGAAAAGGGGGCAGGGTATAGTCTCTCTGACCCCCTAGGCCTTCTCAGGGGGCCCCTAAGGACCCCAAAGGGCAAACAAATCTTTTTTTTAATAATTAAATTTGCGAGGTGCGCGGATGTTGCGCGCACCCTTCAGCCACCATTTTGTGTAGTTTCAGAAGAGAGTGAAAAACGAAAGTGGAGAAGGTGAAAAGGGGGCAGGGTAGAGTCTCCCTGACCCCCTAGGCCTTCTCAGGGGGTCCCTGAAGGACCCCGAAGGGCAAAAAAACCTTTTTTATTTTTTTAAACAAATTGCGAGGTGCGCTCACGGTGGAAAAAAAACAACAAAAAAAGACAGTTAAATAACAAGTTTGAGTGTTTAGATGTTGGTTGGCTCTAAAAAGAGCCGTTGTGTTCATTGAGTGTTTTTTGTACCTACAAGTAAGTACCGATGCAGAGTCTAAAGTTTAAAAGGAAGACTCTGTTCCCCTCATCTGTGAAACGTACACCATCTCTCCTATAGATGCCTTGCATGTTGTAACGCAAGTTGTTGTGGTATATAGAACTCATACCATAGCCTCTGAGGAAAGCAGAAACAGACTTATTCACATGTGTCCTTGCTTTCTCAATCTGCGGACAATATTGGTTGGACCAGTTCCATTTTTGCCTTTGGCATATATTAGAATATACAAAGGCAGTTTGTGGAAAAAGTGACATCAATTGCCCAAAGGTGTCCTTTAAAAGCATTTCCAGACCTGCCCCAGTCAAAGTGCACAGGGCAGTTCCACCACAGTGCACAATTATGAGGTCAGGGTGTGGGAGATGCAAAAAGGATTTTACCAATGGCATCAATTGGTGACATCTCAATCCTCTCTGGCCAATCCACATAATATCCACATTTGGTAAATCAAGGTTGAGAAAGCATCTATTTGCTGCACACCTTTCACTCCAGAAAATAAAACTGTGTCCTACAATCCACACTCTAAGCATCTTGAAGGCAGATCCTGGTTGTACTCAGATGGGCTCTGGAAATGAAATGGCAGTTTGAAAAGTAGGAGTTTAGAAAAAAATGTGGATGAGATTCAGTGCACTTTAAAAAAAAAAGAAATGATAGCTGGTTTCTGATAATTTAACATTGAAAACTAGGGTGCATACTACTGGTTTTTAAAAGGAATAATACTATTGGTTTAGAAAAAGTCATTGAAAAGAATATTGCACAGGATAAGCTGGAATATTGAGTAGTCAAACACACTTGCTGCTTTGGTTTGCATCATTGAGTGATTAACTTTTCACCTTTTGAGTTCAGTTAGGTGTTCTATGGAGAGTTACCATGGTAACAGGCAGAGAGAGCAGTGGGGGAAGGTTGAACATTATGTGAGTTTGAAAGTGTTGAAATGTACAACCAATTAAAATGTTAGTTTGGTTTTGAATTTGTGTGGGAAGAAATTTCATTGGTTATGTACATGGATATGTGTGAAAAATGAGAGGGACTCAGGGCCATGTTGTGTTTGCAGTGTCTGAGGTACATTTCAGAGATTCTGCTTAAGAAAATCTGGTGTGTGATTGGCACTGTTCTAAATCTTCAAAAGCATTTTTAAAGGTGAGTTATTCATTTGAAAGGGGATATATGTTGTGCACTTTAAGTTAATAATAAAAATGTGTTCTAATGTGGAAGTTACTCCCTCTCCCTCTCTTTCACTCTCTCTCACTGTCTTCCTTTCTCTCCACCACTGTTCTTTTCCCTTCCTCTCTTTTTCTATAAATCCTTCTGTTTCGCTTTCTCCTTTCTCCTTTTTCTTAATATGCTTTTTTTCTCTCACTCTCCTTTCCTCACCCTCATATCTCTTTCCTCATTGTCATTATTCCTTTCCTTTACTCCTCTTTTCTAACTCCCTCTCTCCATCTGATTTACTTCCTTTTGTTTATTCCTTCCCTCTCATTGTCTCCCTCTTTCTCTCTCCCTCACCCTTGCTCTCTTTATACAACACTACCAGCAAGACCCCCCCTTCACTGTAGTAATCATTTGACTGAATTGCAAGGATTTCCGTTATGTGTCTAAGATCACAGTGTGAGTCAGGATTCATTTCAGAAGATTCTGGCAGAATAATTTACTTTTTTCTTTCTGCCTGTACCATATTCTCTCTGTATGTATTATCTCCCTCTCTGTGTGTTTCATCTCCCCTCTGCATGTAACATTTCTTTCTCTGTTTGCAGCATTTCTTTCTTGCTGTACCATGTTATCCCTTTGTGTGCATTATCTCTGTGTCTGTGTGCACCATTTGTCTCTCTGTGTGAACCATATTACCCTGTCTCTGTTTTATCTATCCCTCTGTCTGCAGCAACTCTCCTCTGCCTGCAGCCCTGCATCATGTATTGTTTTTGGTTGTAATGTATGGTTTTACATTTTTGGTCCAGGATCACACTGAGTGTCTGTCTACATGAAAGAATAACATGTTGATCTTTTTCTACAATCTCCCCTGTCTGTCCTCACAGCCTACCTCTCTCTGCTTATACTGTCCTTTGTTTTCTGAAATTTCCACTCTTTCCTTATTTTTTCTTGTCTTTCTTGAGAGTGCTATTTTTTTACTGTTTCTTGTGTTCTCTCTGTTGTGGTTGTCTTTACTGTCCCCTAATGTTCCCCTTTCTCTTCATACTCCCTCCTCTGCTTTCTTCATAATACTCTCTGTTTTATTAGACCTCCTCTTAGCAATGACCCACTTAATATAGATAGAGTGCTGTATACACTCTTGGGCAGATTTACAAGCATATTGGGCCTCTTTCTTCTTGCATTGTGTCTCATGTTTGGATGTAATGCTGGCAAAAAACTAATGGTGCATATTGGAACTGTATTTTGGAAATGAGTCAGGTTCCTGCACTGTAATGTAGTGTTCATTTACATAAGCTGTGTTCTGTCTCTTAAACGATTTACTGTGGTATATGTGTTTTAGTAAAATGTATGGTTTTAACATTTTTGACTAAGATCACTCTTAGTGTCTGTGTAAATTAAAGAATTATATTTGCACCTTTTTCTATAATGTCACCTGTGTCTTCTCACAGTTTGCATCTCTCTGCTTATAGGGTACTCTTTATTTTGATATTGTGTCTCATGTTTTGATTAAATGCTGGTATAGAGATAGTGCTGTAAATTGGAAATGTATTTTCTGTCTGCACTATTCCTCTCCCTCTGCCTGCACCCTCTACCTGCACCCTCTCATGTGCATCTGCACAGGCCTATTATGATATGGCTGCTGGTGTGTATTAGACAGCGCTACCATGTTAAATCTTTTCCTTCTCTGCCTGAAGTCTCGCACCTTCTGCTTTTACCATTTTATCTCTGTCTTCACTATCTCCCCCTCTGTGTGCTCCAATTAGCCTCTGCATGTAACATTTCTCTCACTGTTTCCAGCATTTCTTCTCTGTTGTACCATTTTATCCTCTGTGTGTACCATGTCTGTGCCTACTTGCACTATCTGTGTCTCTGCTTGAACCATCCCACCCTCTCTCTGCACTATCTTTTCTCTGACTGCACCATCTGGCCCTCTGCCTGCAGCCAAGCACCATCTATCCTCAGCCTGTACCAGTTTAGTGTCTGCCTGCATAATCTCATTTTGTGTCTGCACCAACCCTCTCCCTCTGCCCTCTGCCTGAACTCTCTCGTGTGCATCTGCAGAGACCTATTATGATATGGCTGCTGGTGTGTATTAGACAGCACTACCATGTTAAATCTTTTCCTTCTCTGCCTGTAGTCTCGCACCCTCTGCGTGTACCATTTTATCTCTGTCTTCACTATCTCCCCCTCTGTGTGCTCCAATTAGCCTCTGCATGTAACATTTCTCTCACTGTTTCCAGCATTTCTTTTCTGTTGTACCATTTTATCCTCTGTGTGTACCATGTCTGTGTCTGCTTGCACTATCCCTGCCTCTGCTTGAACCATCTCACCCTCTCTCTGCACCATCTTTTCTCTGACTGTTCCGTCTGTCTCTCTGCATGCAGCCCTGCACCATCTATCCTCTGCCTGTACCCGTTTAGTCTCTGCCTGCATTATCTCATTTTCTGTCTGCACCATCCCTCCACCTCTGCCTGCAACCTCTGCCTGTACCCTCTCATGTGCATCAGCAGATGCCTATTATGATATGGCTGCTGGTGTGTATTAGACAGCGCTACCATGTTAAATCTTTTCCTTCTGTGCCTGTAGTCTCGCACCCTCTGCGTGTACCATTTTATCTCTGTCTTCACTATCTCCCCCTCTGTGTGCTCCAATCAGCCTCTGCATGTAACATTTCTCTCACTGTTTCCAGCGTTTCTTCTCTGTTGTACCATTTTATCCTCTGTATGTACCATGTGTGTGTCTGATTGTCCTATCTGTGTCTCTGTTTGAACCATCTCACCCTCTCTCTGCACCATCTTTTCTCTGACTGCACCATCTGGCCCTCTGTCTGCAGCCAAGCACCATCTATCCTCTGCCTGTACCAGTCTAGTCTCTGCATGCAGTATCTAATTTTCTGTCTGCACCAACCCTCTCCTTCTGCCTGCACCCTCTGCCTGCACCTTCTCATTTGCATCTGCAGAGGCCTATTATGATATGGCTGCTGGTGTGTATTAGACAGCGCTACCATGTTAAATCTTTTCCTTCTCTGCCTGTAGTCTCGCACCCTCTGCGTGTACCATTTTATCTCTGTCTTCACTATCTCTCTCTGTGTGCTCCAATTAGCCTCTGCATGTAACATTTCTCACACTGTTTCCAGCCTTTCTTCTCTGTTGTACTATCTTATCATCTGTGTGTACCATGTCTGTGTCTGCTTGCACTATCTGTGTCTCTGTTTGAACCATCTCACCATCTCTCTGCACCATCATTTCTCTGACTGCACCATCTGGCCCTCTGTCTGCAGCCAAGCACCATCTATCCTCTGCCTGTACCAGTTTAGTCTCTGGCTGCATTATCTCATTTTCTGTCTGCACTAACCCTTTACCTCTGCCTGCATCCTCTGCCAGCACCCTCTCATGTGCATCTTCAAAGGCCTATTATGATATGGCTGCTGGTGTGTATTAGACAGCGCTACCATGTTAAATCTTTTCCTTCTCTGCCTGTAGTCTCGCACACTCTGCGTGTACCATTTTATCTCTGTCTTCACTATCTCCCCATCTGTGTGCTCCAATTAGCCTCTGCATGTAACATTTCTCTCACTGTTTCCAGCATTTCTTCTCTGTTGTACCATTTTATCCTCTGTGTGTACCATGTCTGTGTCTGCTTCCACTATCTGTGTCTCTGCTTGAACCATCTTACCCTCTCTCTGCACCATCTTTTCTCTGACTGCACCATATGTCTCTCTGCATCAGCCCTGCACCATCTATCCTCTGCCTGTACCAGTTTAGTCTCTGCCTGCATTATCTCATTTTCTGTCTGCACCATCCCTCTCCCTCTGCCTGCAACCTCTGCCTGCACCCTCTCATGTGCTTTCTTCATAATACTCCCTGTTTTATTAGACCTCCTCTTAGCAATGACCCACTTAATATAGATAGAGTATTGTATACACTCTTGGGCAGATTTACACGCATATTGGGCCTCTTTCGTCTTGCATTGTGTCTCATGTTTGGATGTAATACTGGCAAAAAACCTAATGGTGCATATTGGAAATGCATTTTGGAAATGAGTCAGGTTTCTGCACTGTAATGTAGTGCTCATTTACATGGGCTGTGTTCTGTCTCTCAAACGATTTACTGTGGTATATGTGTTTTGGTAAAATGTATGGTATTAACATTTTTGACTAGGATCACACTGAGTGTCTGTGTAAATTAAAGAATTATATTTGCACCTTTTTCTATAATGTCACTTGTGTCTCCTCACAGTTTGCATCTCTCTGCTTATAGGGTACTCTTTATTTTGATATTGTGTCTCATGTTTTGATTAAATGCTGGTATAGAGATAGTGCTGTAAATTGGAAATGTATTTTCTGTCTGCACTATTCCTCTCCCTCTGCCTGCACCCTCTACCTGCTCCCTCTCATGTGCATCTGCAGAGGCCTATTATGATATGGCTGCTGGTGTGTATTAGACAGCGCTACCATGTTAAATCTTTTCCTTCTCTGCCTGAAGTCTCGCACCTTCTGCTTTTACCATTTTATCTCTGTCTTCACTATCTCCCCCTCTGTGTGCTCCAATTAGCCTCTGCATGTAACATTTCTCTCACTGTTTCCAGCATTTCTTCTCTGTTGTACCATTTTATCCTCTGTGTGTACCATGTCTGTGCCTACTTGCACTATCTGTGTCTCTGCTTGAACCATCTCACCCTCTCTTTGCACTATCTTTTCTCTTGACTGCACCATCTGGCCCTCTGCCTGCAGCCAAGCACCATCTATCCTCAGCCTGTACCAGTTTAGTGTCTGCCTGCATAATCTCATTTTGTGTCTGCACCAACCCTCTCCCTCTGCCTACACCCTCTGCCTGAACTCTCGTGTGCATCTGCAGAGGCCTATTATGATATGGCTGCTGGTGTGTATTAGACAGCGCTACCATGTTAAATCTTTTCCTTCTCTGCCTGTAGTCTCGCACCCTCTGCGTGTACCATTTTATCTCTGTCTTCACTATCTCCCCCTCTGTATGCTCCAATTAGCCTCTGCATGTAACATTTCTCTCACTGTTTCCAGCATTTCTTTTCTGTTGTACCATTTTATCCTCTGTGTGTACCATGTCTGTGTCTGCTTGCACTATCCGTGCCTCTGCTTGAACCATCTCACCCTCTCTCTGCACCATCTTTTCTCTGACTGCACCATCTGGCCCTCTGTCTGCAGCCAAGCACCATCTATCCTCTGCCTGTACCAGTTTAGTCTCTGCCTGCATTATCTAATTTTCTGTCTGCACCAACCCTTTCCCTCTGCCTGCATCCTCTCCCTGCACCCTCTCATGTGCATCTGTAGAGGCCTGTTATTGTATGGCTGCTGGTGTGTATTAGACAGCGCTACCATGTTAAATATTTTCCTTCTCTGCCTATAGTCTCGTACCTTCTGCGTGTACCATTTTATCTCTGTCTTCTCTATCTCCCCCTTAGTGTGCTCCAATTAGCCTCTGCATGTAACATTTCTCTTACTGTTTCTAGCATTTCTGCTCTGTTGTACCATTTTATCCTCTGTGTGTACCATGTCTGTGTCTGCTTGCGCTATATGTGTCTCTGCTTGAACCATCTCACCTTCTCTCTGCACCATCTTTTCTCTGACTTCACCATCTATCCCATTGCCTGCAGCCAAGCACCATCTATCCTCTGCCCGTACCAGTTTAGTCTCTGCCTGCATTATCTTATTTTGTGTCTGCACCAACCCTCTCCCTCTGCCTGCACTATCTCATGTGCATCTGCAGAGGCCTATTATGATATGGCTGCTGGTGTGTATTAGACAGCGCTACCATGTTAAATCTTTTCCTTCTCTGCCTGTAGTCTCGCAACCTCTGCGTGTACCATTTTATCTCTGTCTTCACTATCTCCCCCTCTGTGTGTTCCAATTAGCCTCTGCATGTAACATTTCTCTTACTGTTTGCAGTATTTCTTCTCTGTTGTAACATTTTACCCACTGTGCATACCACGTTTTGGTCTGCTTGCACTATCCGTGTCTCTGCTTCAACCATCTCATCCTCTCTCTGCACCATCTTTTCTCTGACTGCACCATCTGTCTCTAAGCATGCAGCCCTGCACCATCTATCCTCTGCCTGTACCAGTTTAGTCTCTGCCTGCATTATCTCATTTTCTGTCTGCACCAACCCTCTCCTTCTGCCTGCACCCTCTGCCTGCATCCTCTGATGTGCATCTGCAGAGGCCTATGATGATATAGCTGCTGGTGTGTATTAGACAGTGCTACCATGTTAAATATTTTCCTTCTTTGCCTGTAGTATCACACCCTCTGCGTGTATCATTTTATCTCTGTCTTCACTATCTTCCCTTCTGTGTGCTCCAATTAGCTTCTGCATGTAGCATTTCTATCACTGTTTCCAGCATTTCTTCTCTGTTGTACCATTTTATCCTCTGTGTGTTCCATGTCTGTGTCTGCTTCCACTATCTGTGTCTCTGCTTGAACCATCTTTCCCTCTCTCTGCACCATCTTTTCTCTGACTGCACCATATGTATCTCTACATGCAGCCCTGCACCATCTATCCTCTGCCTGTAGTAGTTTAGTTTCTGCCTGCATTATCTAATTTTCTGTCTGCACCATCCCTCTCCCTCTGCCTGCAACCTGTGCCTGCACCCTCTCATGTGCATCTACAGAGGCCTATTATGATATGGCTGCTGGTGTGTATAAGACAGTGCTACAATGTTAAATCTTTTCCTTCTGTGCCTGTAGTCTCGCACCCTCTACGTGTACCATTTTATCTCTGTCTTCACTGTCTCCCCCTCTGTGTGCTCCAATTAGTCTCTGCCTGTAACATTTCTCTCACTGTTTCAAGCATTTCGCCTCTGTTGTACCATTTTATCCTACCATGTCTGTGTCTGCTTCCACTATCTGTGTCTCTGCTTGAACCATCTTACCCTCTCTCTGCACCATCTTTTCTCTGACTGCACCATATGTATGTCTACATGCAGCCCTGCACCATCTATCCTCTGCCTGTAGTAGTTTAGTCTCTGCCTGTATTATCTCATTTTCTGTCTGCACCATCCCTCTCCCTCTGCCTGCAACCTGTGCCTGCACCGTCTCATGTGCATCTACAGAGGCCTATTATGATATGGCTGCTGGTGTGTATTCAACAGCACTACCATGTTAAATCTTTTCCTTCTGTGCCTGTAGTCTCGCACCCTCTGCGTGTACCATTTTATCTCTGTCTTAACTGTCTCCCCCTCTGTGTGCTCCAATTAGTCTCTGCATGTAACATTTCTCTCACTGTTTCCAGCATTTCTTTTCTGTTGTACCATTTTATCCTCTGTGTGTACCATGTCTGTGTCTGCTTCCACTATCTGTGTCTCTGCTTGAACCATGTTACTCTCTCTCTGCGCCATCTTTTCTCTGACTGCACCATCTGTCTCTCTGCATGCAGCCCTGCACCATCTATCCTCTGCCTGTACCAGTTTAGTCTCTGCCTGCATTATCTCATTTTCTGTCTGCACCATCCTTCTCCCTCTGCCTGCAACCTCTGCCTGCACCCTCTCATGTGAATCTGCAGAGGCCTCCTATGATAAGGCTGCTGGTGTGTATTCAACAGCGCTACCATGTTAAATCTTTTCCTTCTGTGCCTGTAGTCTCGCACCCTCTGCGTGTACCATTTTATCTCTGTCTTCACTATCTCCCCCTCTGTATTCTCCAATTAGCTTCTGCATGTAGCATTTCTATCACTGTTTCCAGCATTTCTTTTCTGTTGTACCATTTTATCCTCTGTGTGTACCATGTCTGTGTCTGCTTGCACTATCCGTGTCTCTGCTTGAACCATCTTACCCTCTCTCTGCACCATCTTTTCTCTGACTGCACCATCTGTCTCTCTGCATGCAGCCAATCACCATCTATCCTCTGCCTGTACCAGTTTAGTCTCTGCCTGCATTATCTAATTTTCTGTCTGTACCAACCCTCTCCCTCTGCCTGCACCCGCTGCCTGCATCCTCTCATGTGCATCTGCAGAGGCCTATGATGATATAGCTGCTGGTGTGTATTAGACAGCGCTACCATGTTAAATATTTTCCTTCTTTGCCTGTAGTCTCGCACCTTCTGCTTTTACCATTTTATCTCTGTCTTCACTATCTCCCATTCTGTGTGTTCCAATTAGCCTCTGCATGCAACATTTCTCTCACTGTTTTCAACATTTCTTCTCTGTTGTACCATTTTATCCTACCATGTCTGTGTCTGCTTCCACTATCTGTGTCTCTGCTTGAACCATCTTACCCTCTCTCTGCACCATCTTTTCTCTGACTGCACCATCTGTCTCTCTGTATGCAGCCAATCACCATCTATCCTCTGCCTGTACCAGTTTAGTCTCTGCCTGCATTATCTCATTTTCTGTCTGCACCAACCCTTTCTCTCTGCCTGCATCCTCTACCTGCACCCTCTCATGTGCATCTGCAGAGGCCTATTTTGATATGGCTGCTGGTGTGTATTAGACAGCGCTACCATGTTAAATATTTTCCTTCTCCTATAGTCGCGTACCTTCTGCGTGTACCATTTTATCTCTGTCTTCACTATCTCTCCCTCTGTGTGCTCCAATTAGCCTCTGCATGTAACATTTCTCTAACTGTTTGCAATATTTCTTCTCTGTTGTACCATTTTATCCACTGTGTGTACCATGCCTTTGTCTGCTTGCACTATCTGTGTCTCTGCTTCAACCATCTCAACCTCTCTCTGCACCATTTTATCTCTGACTGCACCATCTGTCTCTCTGCATGCAGCCCTGCACCATCTATCCTCTGCCTGTACCAGTTTAGTCTCTGCCTGCATTATCTAATTTTCTGTCTGTACCAACCCTCTCCTTCTGCCTGCACACGCTGCCTGCATCCTCTCATGTGCATCTGCAGAGGCCTATGATGATATAGCTGCTGGTGTGTATTAGACAGCGCTACTATGTTAAATATTTTCCTTCTTTGCCTGTAGTATCGCACCCTCTGAGTGTATCATTTTATCTCTATCTTCACTATCTCCCATTCTGTGTGCTCCAATTAGCCTCTGCATGCAACATTTCTCTCACTGTTTTCAGCATTTCTTTTCTGTTGTACCATTTTATCCTTTGTGTGTATCATGTCTGTGTCTGCTTCCACTATCTGTGTCTCTGCTTGAACCATCTTACCCTCTCTCTGCACCATCTTTTCTCTGACTGCACCATCTGTCTCTCTGCATGCAGCCAATCACCATCTATCCTCTGCCTGTACCAGTTTAGTCTCTGCCTGCATTATCTCATTTTCTGTCTGCACCAACCCTTTCTCTCTGCCTGCATCCTCTACCTGCACCCTCTCATGTGCATCTGCAGAGGCCTATTATGATATGGCTGCTGGTGTGTATTAGACAGCGCTACCATGTTAAATTTTTTTCCTTCTCCTATAGTCGCGTACCTTCTGCGTGTACCATTTTATCTCTGTCTTCACTATCTCTCCCTCTGTGTGCTCCAATTAGCCTCTGCATGTAACATTTCTCTAACTGTTTGCAATATTTCTTCTCTGTTGTACCATTTTATCCACTGTGTGTACCATGCCTTTGTCTGCTTGCACTATCTGTGTCTCTGCTTCAACCATCTCATCCTCTCTCTGCACCATTTTATCTCGGACTGCACCATCTGTCTCTCTGCACGCAGCCCTGCACCATCTATCCTCTGCCTGTACCAGTTTAGTCTCTGCCTGCATTATCTAATTTTCTGTCTGTACCAACCCTCTCCTTCTGCCTGCACACGCTGCCTGCATCCTCTCATGTGCATCTACAGAGGCCTATTATGATATGGCTGCTGGTGTGTATTAGACAGTGCTACAATGTTAAATCTTTTCCTTCTGTGCCTGTAGTCTCGCACCCTCTGCGTGTACCATTTTATCTCTGTCTTCACTATCTCCCCCTCTGTGTGCTCCAATTAGTCTCTGCATGTAACATTCTCTCACTGTTTCCATTATTTCTTCTCTGTTGTATAATTTTATCCTCTGTGTGTACCATGTCTGTGTCTGCTTCCACTATCTGTGTCTCTGCTTGAACCATCTTACCCTCTCTCTGTACCATCATTTCTCTGACTGCACCATCTGTCTCTCTGCATGCAGCCCTGCACCATCTATCCTCTGCCTGTACCAGTTTAGTCTCTGCCTATATTATCTCATTTTCTGTCTGCACCAACCCTCTCCCTCTGCTTGCAACCTCTGCCTGCACCCTCTCATGTGAATCTGCAGAGGCCTATTATGATATGGCTGTTGGTGTGTATTCGACAGCGCTACCATGTTAAATCTTTTCCTTCTGTGCCTGTAGTCTCGCACCCTCTGCGTGTACCATTTTATCTCTGTCTTCACCATCTCTCCCTCTGTGTGCTCCAATTAACCTCTGCATGTAACATTTCTGTCACTGTTTCCAGCATTTCTTCTCTGTTGTACCATTTTATCCTTTGTGTGTACCATGTCTGTGTCTGCTTCCACTATCTTTGTCTCTGCTTGAACCATCTTACCCTCTCTCTGCATCATTTTTTCTCTGACTGCACCATATGTCTCTCTGCATGCAGCCTTGTACCATCTATCCTCTGCCTGTACTAGTTTAGTCTCTGCCTGCATTATCTAATTTTCTGTCTGCGCCATCCCTCTCCCTCTGCCTGCAACCTCTGCCTGCAGCCTCTCATGTGCATCTGCAGAGGCCTATCATGATATGGCTGGTGGTGTCTATTAGACAGCACTACCATGTTAAATCTTTCCCCTCTCTGCCTGTAGTCTTGCACCCTCTGTCTGTACCATTTTGTCTCTGTCTTCACTATCTCCCCCTGTGTGCCAGGTGTCCTGCTGGCTGTTTTCTTTTGGGCTGCTCTTCCCTACCGGTGTACCTAGAGACCTCTCCCCGAGGCCGGGCTTGGCTCCGCCCGTCCCGCGCAGTGAACGACCGGCCGGGCTTAGCTCCGCCGGTCCAGCTTGCAACTACATGCCCCAGAATCCTTAGGGGCGCGACGACGTGAGCAGGATTGCGCCAGGAGGCGCATAAAGACTCGACAGGAGCCTAATCCCCTGGTGTCCTGCTGGCTGTTTTCTTTTGGGCTGCTCTTCCCTACCGGTGTACCTAGAGACCTCACCCGAGGCCGGGCTTGGCTCCGACCCTCCCGCACAGTGAACGACCGGCCGGGCTTGGCTCTGCCGGTCCAGCTTGCAACTACATGCCCCAGGATCGTTAGGGGCGCAACGACGTGAGCAGGATCATGCCAGGAGGCACATAAAGACTTGACAGGGGCCGAGTCCCCTGGTGTCCTGCTGGCTGTTTTCTTTTGGGCTGCTCTTCCCTACCGGTGTACTTAGAGACACCTCCCCGAGGCCGGACTTGGCTCCCCGCCCCTCCCGCACAGTGAACGACCGGCCGGGCTTGGCTCCGCTGGTCCAGCTTGCAACTACATGCCCCAGGATCCTTAGGGGCACGACGACGTGAGCAGGATCGCGCCAGGAGGCGCATAAAGACTCAAAAGGGGTCGAGTTCCCTGGTGTCCTGCTGGCTGTTGTCTTTTGGGCTGCTCTTCCCTACCGGTGTACCTAGAGACCTCTCCCCGAGGCCGGGCCTGGCTCCGCCCCTCCTGCACAGTGAACGACCGGCCAGGCTTGGCTCCGCCGGTCCAGCTTGCAACTACATGCCCCAGGATCATTAGGGGCGCGACGACATGAGCAGGATCGCGCCAGGAGGCGCATAAAGACTCGACAGGGGCCGAGTCCCCTGGTGTCCTGCTGGCTGTTTTCTTTTGGGCTGCTCTTCCCTACCGGTGTACCTAGAGACCTCACCCCGAGGCCGGGCTTGTCTCCGACCCTCCCGCACAGTGAACGACCGGCCGGGCTTGGCTCCGCCGGTCCAGCTTGCAACTACATGCCCCAGGATCCTTAGGGACGCAACGACGTGAGCAGGATCGTGCCAGGAGGCGCATAAAGACTCGACAGGGGCCGAGTCCCCTGGTGTCCTGCTGGCTGTTTTCTTTTGGGCTGCTCTTCCCTACCGGTGTACCTAGAGACCTCTCCCCGAGGCCGGGCTTGGTTCCGCCCCTCCCGCACAGTGAACGACCGGCCGGGCTTGGCTCCGCCGGTCCAGCTTGCAACTACATGCCCCAGGATCCTTAGGAAAAAGGAGAACAAGGGGAACCCTACTCACTAAGGAACCAGGGTAATGCGTTTATCCAGCCATCCAGTATGGGGGCCCCGAATCTGGCAAATATCTACATAAATCATGTGGAAAATGGATACGTTTTGAATGACCAGAATCCATACTATACCAGCATTAAATGCTGGTATAGGTATATACAATGTCGTGTATTGCATTTGGTGTCCATGTGATTCACCTTACATTGGACAGACCCAGCAATCAGTGAAGGCTAGGATAGGGCAACATCGTAGCCGCATCAGAAAATCAGTTATGACTGCACCTCTCGTGGCTCATTTCAAAGAAAAGAACCATTCAGCAGATGAGATGAAATGGCAAGTTGTGGATATTGCAACATTACCTGAGAGAGGTGGTGACATTGCCCAAATATTACAACGTCGGGAATGTCACTGGATTGACAAGATCAATTCAATTGATGAGGGTTTAAATTCCGCTGGTGAATGGAGAGGATTTGTATCCACTCTCACTACATAAACACATTGAACATCATATGCAGTAAACCATAACTAGAGCTGTATTTCCTGTTATCATATACGTCAGGAGATGTCTGTCTTTACTCGTCCAATGCGTACTGGCACTTTGTTACATGAATGTTTTAAGAAATGTTTTTGGTAATGTTGTCGTTCAAAAAAACTTTTTATGCATTGAAATTGCCAAGTGTATTTTATTAATTGCTCTTACAAATGTTTATGTATAATGAATGCTTTTCATTTATGTAATATTCAAATTGTAAATTGTCTTCCAATGGGCTCTAGTGATATGTCCATCATTACATCTGGTACAATTTTGCACACGCGTTATCTAATTCGAATAGACCATAGCATCAAATCAGAACACCATCGGACGAGGATTGAGCTGTCGGCTCTCCTCGCGATGGCTGCGCACGTACCTCACGCATCACGTTATAAACGTGATGACGTAATTGCCGCGACACACAACAATCCCCGATTGACACAGACGTACAGATAGAAGCGACTGAGCGCTTGAAACTTGCGAACAGGTATGATACATTCTAATTACTTGATAATAGGACTCAGATCAATGATTGGAACACAATTAAACTAAGGGGTATATATTTTTCTATTAGGCATTCTCCTGAATATACTTCGCATTAACGGCATTGACCACCATATCAATCAAGGACTTTCATTGATATCTACCACCTACAGTGGTAAGTTATATCACATCTGGTCATACTTCAGTTCCTGTAATGTATCGTAATGTCCCGACGGTTGTTTAATCCTTTCTCTTTTGTTTTCCGACAGTGCCCGGCTGGGTTCACTGTAAGTAAATTAAAATTACTTCGTATCACGCATGGGTTGCGCAATGGAATAAAACATTTTGCAAGGTAAATCCTCCAGTTAAGAGTCCGTGAATAATTATTATTCATTGCGACTGTACACATAGTTACACAGCATCACTGATTGTTTCCCCCCCTTTTTTTAGAAGTCCCTTACTGTCCAGTCCTGACGAGACCCCCATTTCACGGGTCGAAACGCCGTCGACGCCATAGGAAATGAACAATTGAACACAGTGCCTATGATTGTAGATAGCCACTGATTAACTACTGTCTCTATTATTCATGGTCATTTTCCTTTTTTGTAAATACTCTTAGCTAAAACTTGTATAGATTATTGATTGTTACACGTTTTTTTTGTTTCGCTTTCAATAACACTTGGGACACATTGCACTTTAGTATATTATGTGTACGTTGTGGATGAAATTGCAGTACTAACTGTTTGTTGAAATATAAAGAGATTGTTATATACTGGTACAAGTGTGGCTTGTGTTTCTCTTTGTCATCCTCTCTCCAATAATTGAATTGCCATTGAGCTATGTATTGACTGAGCATTGTATAATTAATATGCCACAGGTACCAGGATCCTTAGGGGCGCGAGGACGTGAGCAGGATCGCGCCAGGAGGCACATAAAGACTCAACAGGTCCCTCGTCCCGCGAGGACGCGCGCGGGACGCGCCGGGCTAAGCCCGGGCAAAGGACGGGCCCTCTGTGGCAGTCCGGGGCTGGCCAAGGCTGGGCTGGGCCACCCCCCTTTTACTCCGACATCTGCGAATTCCACCTTGGACTCATAAGTAAGAACTGTTGTGAACAATTTCGCTTAACATCTTGTTATCACATTGTATGTTCTATACCTTAACATGACCACAAAACCTAGTCTGGGTGGGAAGCTGCTAGTGGGGGGCCCATCCACCTCCTTTAAAGGGACCCTAGATAATTACATCACTAGGGCTGTCTCAGTTGTAGAACGAGAAATAGAGCAGGCTGAACGGCGTATATCATCAGAATGGCATAACAAACGCTCTTCCTTAGGCACTATCCAGAAAGTCGTATCTCCATCTTTGCCTCATTCTGCCTCTGCTTTATTAACGGACATTGGTATCCCGCCCCAACTCCAAGATCTATCTCCGACTAGTTTGGTGGTTTGTAATTCTACCAACATTACAATTTATTCCCCCACGGACAGCTCTTTTGAAGAACAACTCCCAGCTAGAACTGTTAGTGCTGGAACACCTGCGCCATCCCTTCCCATAAAAAGAAAACTGGGACGAAATAAACAAAAAGGTTCGAGAGCAAAAAACCCTAAACCCACAATATTCTATAAAACCCCTAGCATTGATCCACAAAGTAAAATCGAACAAAATTCCTTGCATGCCCTTTTTTCAGACGACCTTTTGAGAAATATAGAGCATCTGTTGAAATCTTTATTGCTCCCTCTCGTAGAAAGGGTCAAGCGAATAGCAGATCAACTTGGATCAGTTCAAGCCACTGGTATCTTGAATATGAATTTACTTAGAGAATTATCTATAACCAGGTATCCCTTGAACACCCCTGTACCCGCAGAAAAGCCCAAACCTAGCGAGTGCTCGTCTAGGGGCAAGCCCCAATTACCTTCCAAAGATATCCTTGCCACTATCAGCCTACTAAGTCAGCTCCCCCTATTTCTAAGCTAGGAGAAACCCGGGAATCAGATCAAACTTGGAACAGGGGACAAGCAAATGATAACCCCTGGGGGAGGCGAATGGCGGTCAAATATCCCAGAGGGAATGTGCAGCATGTAAATCTTCCGCCTGAATCAGAACCCTACGTAATAGTATTAACTGGGGTTCCAGAATTGAAGCCAGGACAATTCGAAAATTACCAGATCCTGAAAAACAAGGTCACTTACTGGCTAAGCGTTAATAGGCCATTACCCGCAAGCATTGATGGCAACATTTTAAATGTCAGGAGGTTACCATGGTTGGGACAAAGACCCAAGGACATATCAGGGGACAGCGTAATTATAAATTTTAAAGACTGCAAGGCCACAAATTTCATTCGAGATTGGTATAGTGATAGCTATGAGGGAGGCATATCAACGAGATCACTAAGCTACTTCTACCCATGAGCCTTGGTTGAAACTCACAAGCCTATGAACCCTAAGAGCATCATGGGCCCAATTTTTAATATTGCTACCTCCAATCGTTTTGTGGCTCTCTCGTCTTTAGAGGGGGTAGACTGACTCGCAGATGATCCAGACAAGATTCAAAAGGACTATGTAATCCCAATCAATATAGGAATTGAGAATGTAGCACATAATGGCCAGAGGACTGAGCCTCAGATTAGGTTCACTGCAAACCATATTGAATTGGAGGAGGTGGCGCTTACTAGTGAAGAGCCGTCAGGGTCTTTGGAGGAAACCCCTAGCAAAGTGCAAAATAGTTTATGTATAGTGGACGAGGTATTTGTTCCCCAAGTAATCCACAAGGGAGCCGCTGCAAATTCCACCGTAATAAATTTGCTTTCATGGAACATAGCAGGGCTTCAAAAAAATGTGGCCATCCCAGAATGGAACGAATTTATTGAGGCCTATAAGATTTGCATGTTCCAAGAAACATGGAGCACAATCCCGCTTCATAAAAGTGGGTATGCCACTTATTTCATCCCGGCAACTTCGGTAGGAAGAGGTCGCCCATCTGGTGGCCTACACATATCGATTAGTGTGGCATTGAATTGCGCTGTTACTGTGCATAATTTACCTTCAGAAGACATACTATACATATCCCTCAAAGGCCCCCACACGGGAAACTCTATGGAACTATTCTGTGTATATGCTAGAGGCGCCCCGGGTGGTCGAACCTCACCCACAATAGCATTACTTGACGCAGCACTAGCGGCCGTCCCACTGCTGTCAAATGTAATTGTTGGGGGAGACCTCAATTGCACATACGAACCCCTGGCTGAAGAAGACCTCCTTGGCTCTAGCGCAGAGGATTTGAGGCTATCTATTCCTCCTTTAAATTTGGCACCTATTAAGAAATGGACAGCTAGAGCAATCCAAATAAACACATTGACATTAGAACACAATCTGCGTGCACTAAATGGGAGGACTATTTCAGACCCCAGTGGGGCAATGACATACAATAGACTTAGCTGCCCGTCACGTATCGATTATATTTTACTCGATACCTGTTCATGGGACAGACTAGTGGATATGGAGGTTAGGAAAACGCAGGATAGCGATCATAACCCACTCTGTATGAAAATTAGATGGGGGAGTGAGAAAGAAATATGGAGCGGCCCTTTAATGGTTGCTAAAGAAGTAATTCCCTCCAATTACAACCGTAAGTTAAAATGGAATAGGGTAATGTGTGAAGAGGAGAAATTGAATAGTATTAAAGAGCTTGTGCAAGCAGAGACTAGAGACCTTTTACCCTTTATGCTCGCACAGGCTAATGGCCAAAGTTCCAATTTAACTGATTCCTACAAGAACCTAATAGAGAAAATTGGTGTGTTTTTACTATTAGGGAGATTAGGGGGCCTATGAAGATGAAAAAAACACCGATAAATGGTACCCCATGGTATACAGCGGAATGTAGGAAAAAGAGAAAAGACATATCGACCTCCATCAGGAGGAAGGATGCGATAGCAGTGAGGTTAGCTAGAAAAGAGTACAATATTTGCATTAAAATGGCCAAAAGGGATTGGGAGGAAGAGCATTGGCAGCAATTAAAGCAAGCAGCCAGCTCAAAGGACTCAACTGTGTTTTGGAACTTGGTTAATAAATTAGATAGAAGGGGAGTAGAGCCCGTACCAAATCACATAATTGAGCATCAGTGGTATGCTCACTTCTCTAAATTGTATTGTGGTGAAGCAGTCATGGGTCAACCACTAGGGGCAGCTACTGAGCTTTCTGTAGAGAACCGATCACATGTAGAACCCTTTGCTGCCAGGGAAATGCATGATGCTATTATAAAGATATCACCCGGCAAAGCTGCGGGCCCGGATGGGTTACCAGGTGACCTACTTTTGCATGACCCCAAGTTGTGGCCCGACTTCATCGCCCTCCTAATGAATTTGATTCTTCATGGACATCCGGTCCCTGAATCGTGGAAGGGCGCAGAAGAAGTGACCATATACAAGAAAGGCGATAGGGAGGACCCTGCCAACTACAGATCAATAAGTCTAATCGATACCATCCAGAAAGTAGTTGGCAGGGTCATTGTCACTAGAATAGGGTCATGGTGCGAGGAGGGCAACATTCTGACCCATTTCCAGGCGGGGTTTCGCCAAAATGTGGGCACGATGTACCAGGTTTTCAGGTTCTGTGCGATATATTGGAAAACTGTGTCCATCGCTAAAGGCAGCCTATATATGGCCTATATTGATTTAAAAACCGCGTTTGACGTGGTCCCTCGCGATAAGCTCTGGAAGGTGCTGCTAGACATGAGGTTTCCGTGCTATCTTTTGGAGTTTATTGTAAGGCTTCATCAGAATAATTACGCTAGAATCCGGTGGGGGACCCAAGGACAGTTAACAGGGGGGGTGCCTGTGAACAGGGGGGTCCGCCAGGGCTGTGTGATGGCTCCGACATTGTTCTCCCTCTTTATTATTGGGGTGGTAGCCCATTTGAGGGAGGACTCTGCGGATGCCCCAGTCCTGGCGGGGGAGAAAACACCCACGCTCCTCTTTGCAGACAACACCCTCCTGATGTCCAAAACTCCCACGGGTCTCCAGAAATTGTTAGACAGATTTAGTCTGTTTTGCGATGAGCAGGGGCTAACTGTAAATACCACCAAAACTAAGTTGATGGTTTTATCTGCTAAGAAAAAAGCTAGGAGAGTACATATAACCCTTAATGGGTCCCCGCTAGAGGTGGTGGAGGAATTTGACTACTTGGAAGTCAGGATTAACAGCAGAATGAAATGGGACTCCCACGTGGCCAAAATGCGGTCTATGGTTCTGAACTATGGGGCTGCGAAAGCATTAAGGATCTGACAAGAGCTGAGAACAAGTTCATCAGGGACTTAGTTTCCCTTCCTCACTCAACACCTTTGAAACCCCTTTTTAATGACATGGGCAAACGCCCAATTGCAGACATAGTACGCCTCCGACCCTTGCTGTTCTGGGTGCGCCTGAGATGGACACCAGAACTGGAAAACTATGCTAAGGGCCTAGATGAATTGATTGTCCTGAACAGCTCAAACAAGATACAGTGGCTTAATAAACTGAGGCAGCTGATCGTGAGCTTAGGAATGGGTGAATTTTGGGATTCCCAGTCCACTCTCCACAAGCAAATTGTTAAATTTTTTTATTGGGAGTGGGTACAGGCTGAGGATTTAAAGAACATTAAGTTGGGGGTGCTTACTACCAAATTCCTAGAACATAAGCCCACCAGAAAGCTAGCGCCCTTCCTAGACTATATTCAAATACCAAGAGATAGATCTCTCTACTTGAAAATGAGATACAGCATACTCCCTCTCAATAAATTTATAGAGGGGTGGAAAAGAAATAGGGACCATTGTTTCACCTGCCCAGGATGCCCATGTTTGAAGGAATCTCTACCCCACTTCTTGTTTGCTTGTAAGGCATACAAGAGGCCAAGAACAAGGTGGCTAAAACCAGCATGTAGGGAGTTGGGCATCAGAGACTTTAGGATTGCCCTACGTATCCTTCTAACAGATACATAATCTCTGTATATCGTATGTTGGGTTGCAAAGTTTCTTGCCAGTGCTTGGTTTATACGCACAAGGCTGTTAAATGAAAACAAAAACTAGATCATGCCTCAACTTTGAACTTATATGCATATTACTGTAATTGCACTTTACCCCTCTGTAACCATTCATTTTAAATTGTATATACCTTTTTATCATTTTTATGTTTTGAAATAGTCAGAATATTTCTTATAAGTAACATTTATGTCTGGAAATGTTTGTACTTTTATGATATGTATATATCGAATAAAGTATTACTTACTTACTTACTGCTAAATCACCTAAATCATGAAGTGAGTCATGATTTAGGTGATGTTGTTGTAGAAAGTCCTATGCAGTATGTGTCTCAGGCCTCTCAATTTTTAAATTGTGTTTATGCTGTGCAATTTAGATGCTGGGTGTGCTGTTGAAATGTAAAAGCAACTGTCTCTTTAGCATGTAGTAATCATTTCAGTGAATTTTCATTTGTACATTCTCAGTCCCACCTTGACTCTCTACACTGCTTGAACTTCACTTCATTGTCTAAAACCCTGAAACTCCATTCCTAGAAAAATATTCTAAACTCTTGCAACACAACTGCAGAGCTGTAAACCCTGAAAGAATACTCCCAGCAAGACTCCCTTTCATTGTAGTAATCATTTTACTAAATTGCAAGGGATAGTGTTATGTGTCTAAGATCACAGTGTGAGTCAGTTTTCATTTCAGAAGTATGTGGCAGAATAATTTGCTTAGTTGATGTGTTTAAAAATATGGGAATACATGCTCTTATGAAGTTGATAAAGGTAGTTTTTTTATTATCTATTAGTGAAAATGATATAATTAAGTGTTTTTATTTTTTGCAAGGACCAGCAACATTGTACTATATATAATGGATCAAAATCAGGACAACTTTCAAGTCAATTTTGAAATTTCCAATGAAGTCATAGAGGACTTAAATGTACCTTTGGAAGACAACATTGATACACAAGATAATGGAGAAAGAGATTTAAGCAGTGATTTTTTTTATCAAAGTTTGGACATTGACTTGGTAGAAGCAGTAGATGACATTGAGTTTCAAGTTGCAAATTTTGAAGTTGAGAAGAATGCAAACGAAATTACAGATGAAATCATGCTGGATGTTTTATTACGAAAAAACAACACTGGGTGTGGGCTTCCCACAGTAAGGCCAAGCCTCCTAATCGATAAGCAACAACACAAAAAGCCAATACTGCAACTTCTTACGGAAGGAATGACTCTACACAAAGAACTAAACTGAGTGCGAGTGTGGACTAATTTGTCAGAGATTAATCATATTTATTGTTCACCAATTTTTGAACGTATTTGTTGGTTAAGAATCACCAAACATTTGACAATTTATCAAAAGACAGACACTACAAAATACAAATTGCATAAAAATGATATTTACAAGGACACGTGCACAAAAGTGAAAAAATTACCAAACAACATAGTTGATCAACATTCACCTTCAAATCTCACTCTCTCTCACCAACCATACATACATGCGGAAGTATTGACAATTTCAAAATATCACAAAATCAATTTTCAGAAACACCAAGAAAATCTGTTTGATCAGTTAGTGTTTAGTCTATTCGGGAAAAGCTATCTGATGAATAGCGTCCTTATGGTGTGCATAGGCGGTCTACGCGTTTCGAACCCCTATTGAATGCGGGGGTTTTCATCAGGACCTCATAACTGTGGGGGAAGAAATGAGATCGGGGTCACTGTCATTGAAACAATACTTATAAGAACAAGCTGCCACCCCTAGGTATGCCTCTTACCTATGGTATGAGTGTGCACCATTGAAACTATGCAAAAGCCGACACCGGACGATGACACACTGTGGGACAAATTGACAAAAACTCCAAGTCAGCCCCTTTGCGACATGCAGTTCTATCTTTAGCTCCCAAGTGCAACAAAGAAACAGAATTGGACTTACATTTAGTAGAGCGTAGTCTCTGAACTATAATTCTAAAAAGGAGAAGAAAGCAGTCAATTTCAATGGTGCACACTCATACCATAGGTAAGAGGCATACCTAGGGGTGGCAGCTTGTTCTTATAAGTATTGTTTCAATGACAGTGACCCCGATCTCATTTCTTCCCCCACAGTTATGAGGTCCTGATGAGAACCCCCGCATTCAATAGGGGTTCGAAACGCGTAGAGCGCCTATGCACACCATAAGGACGCTATTCATCAAATAGCTTTTCCCGAATAGACTAAACACTAACTGATCAAACAGATTTCCTTGGTGTTTCTGAAAATTGATTTTGTGATATTTTGAAATTGTAAATACTTCCACATGTATGTATGGTTGGTGAGAGAGAGTGAGATTCGAATGTGAATGTTGATCAACTATGGTTGTTTGGTAATTTGTTCACTTTTGTGCACTTGTCCTTGTAAATGTCATTTTTATGCAATTTGTATTTTGTAGTGTCTGTCTTATGATAAATTGTCAAATGTTTGGTGATACTTAACCAACAAATACGTTCAAAAGTTGGTGAACAATAAATATGATTAATCTCTGACAAATTAATCCACACTCGCACTCAGTTTAGTTCTTTGTGTAGAGTCATTCCTTCCGTAAGAAGTTGCAGTATTGGATGTTTTATTACAGTATGAAATGTTTGAAGAATAAAGTTATGATTTAGAATTAAAAATGATTCGAGAGAGTCTTTTTGTACTATTGTAATAATTTGGTTACTTGATGTGATTAAAAATATGGGAATACATGTTCTGATGAAGTGAGTCAGGCTTTAGGATATGTAGTGCTAGAAACTGCTATGCAGTACGTCTGTCAGGCCTCTTAATTTGCAAATAGTCTCCGTGCTGTGTACTGAAGATCCTGGTTGTGCTGTAGAAATGCCATATCAACTCTTCTGTAACATGTAGTAATCATTTCAGTGAATTTCAAGGCATATTTCTATCTTTTTTCATTTAGAATGCAAGTCAGTGTTTTTTTTTAAAATATTGTGTCAGAATCACTTGCTCGGTGTATGTGTTTTAAGACAATGGAATACATGTACTCATGGAGTGGGTTAGACTTTAGGACTTCCAGTGCTTTTTACTCGTAGCCCTTGCTTGATACCATACACTGCCTACACACAACTGTATTGCTCTAAAGTCAGAAATATCAATCCCACCACGACCCCCTATACTGCCTAAACACCACTGCACTGTTCTGAACCCTGAAACACCATTCTCAGCAAATTCCCCTATAATGTTGAAACACCACTGCACTGCCCTAAACTCAGAAACAAAAAACACAACTGGGTCTTGACTCTTTACTCAGCTAGGCTGAGCCAATTAAACTAACACAACAATACAAAAGCCAATGCTGAGGAGTAATTTAAACCATTTTAACTGGAAGTGTTGAATTTAAACAATCACAACCTGCTAATATTAGCATAGAAAACAGATTTATTTTTGTAACAATTTTTGTTTCGAATTTGGACAAAAGTTTTAGTGCAAGGAGAAAACAGTTAAATTCTATATATACAATATATACAACAGTGTCAAGGAAAGAAAAACTTTTTCATACTTCCAACATACATGGCCGTCCAGTCATACAAAGACACATTCACACAAGCAGTTATATATCAGACTAATGATTTGTTGCATGCAGTTGACACCAGTGGTCGAGCATATGAGGTGAAGGACGGTTGTCCGATTGAGAAAGAGAAAATTGTCCCAAGAAGTGAAGAAGAGGTGTTAGCTGATGAACTTTTAGGGAGACGTCCTAAGGCTACAGTGTGAACTTGGAATTGTAGTAGTATTTGTAGTGTACGACAGGATTCAATTGATTTTTTTCGCAATTTCTTATGTAAGTATACTAAGAAAAGTCTTAATACCTTCAATGCTACAGCAATTCTCCCTTGGTACTGAACTTCCTTGAATCCCTTTGTTCATGACGAGCTCAGCTCGTCATGAGCACACGGGCAGTGTACTGCATGACGAGCTGAGCTCGTCATGAGCATGGAAGGGGTTAAACAAAAGATTAAATGTTGCAAGAATTAGACCCTTGCAGACTGAGAGAAAAAACTGGTTTACAAGGGCATTCTCTGGCTTGTCTTTCTAGAAAAGTATGCCAGAGTGTTTTTCACCATTTTAGGATGTTAGCAGTGCATCATACTGAAGTGAGGAAATTAGTGAGAAGGTTGTATTATGCAAAAAGTCCAGCACTTAAGCTAAAACAGTTGAACAGTGCTCTTTTACATGCATCTGTATTAGATGTAAAGAACATTTGTGACGAAATTGAGGTTAGTTACTTTTGTGAAAAAGAAGACAGTGCAGAAACTGATACAGTAATAGAAGGAAATGTGGAAGAAAGTGTACAGAATTTTAGTACAGAAAATTTTGACCAAGAAATTACAAGATTTAAGGTCATTTCAGGTGAAAGGCCAAACTTTTCTTGTGTATTGTCGACGAACTCATTATAAGAATCAGACTAGGTTAGTTGATTTATATGTAAAAAGTGAAAAGGAAAATAATAATCAGTGGAAGGATTTTGCAACTTATTTGTTGATAGAGAATTGTTTTGATTTGGGTTCTGATCAACGTATTTGTAAATATTGTTATAATAAATTAAATAAAAACAAAATGCCTGCTAAAGCTGTACATAATAATCTTCAGTTGGTAAATATTCCTTGGATTTAAATACCTATGAGTCTATTTTGATTCAATGTGTGCATCCATTTCAGGCTATTGTTCGTATGGAGCCTAAGACAGGGAAATTGAATCCTTCAGATTTACAGAGAGGATTAAAGGGAAGAGTTGTATATTTGCCCCTTGATTTAAAGAAAAATATTGAAACAATTGGTGTTGAAAATGTGGAAGAGGAACCTCTAGTTATTCTAGTTAATGGCGTACCTAGGAAGAGTAAGAAAATCTGGCAAGAATTAGTGGATGTTAGGAAAGTGAAAAAGGCAACGTTGTATTTGGTAAAAAAACAATCAATACTACAAAAATGTATATGTAGGAGAAGAGGAAACAACTGTAGAAGAGGACAGTGATTTGTCAGCTGGACAAATTGAAAAAGTGGACGTGTCCAGAAGTGAACAAATTTATGAACATTATAGTGTTCATCCACTGCATTCCAAAGAAGTAATGGGGAATGCTATTGAGTTATTCTAAATTAAAGAAGCAAAAGGAAGTCCCATTAGTGTATGGGAAGAAAGCTTGGAAGCTCGTTGTTTTCCTCAGTTATTTCCAACAGGTCAAGGTGGATGATATGATGACCGACCTGTGCAGATTCCTGCATCTGAATACCAGACATCAAGATTATATGCAGAAGATCCAAGGTTTCGCCAATGTGTTCCATATTTGTTTCATCTTCTGCTTGAGAGTGACTTGTCTGGACTTTCTTATGCAGTGAACCATAAACTAAAAAGTGGAGTACATCTGCAAAATGTTTCGGCAAGGGACTTTATGGATAAAGTCCAACAGAAAGACACTGTTTTGGAATCTCAGCTAATTAATCTCATGGCATGTCAGCGTGGTACTAACGAGTATTGGTACCGTCGGCATGGGGATTTGAAATGTATGCTAAGGAACTTAGGAACTCCTACATGGTTCCTTACTCTAAGCTGTGCTGAGTATGCTTGGGAAGATTTACTTCAATTTCTTCCAGAGGCAAATGCAAACATAGAAAATAATGAATACAAGACACCTGGAGAACTGTGCTCTTTGGATCCAGTTAATGTATGCAGGTATTTCGTTCATAGATTTGAAGCAATGATGTCTTTTATCACAAACAAACAAAATCCTCCTCCTGGAGAGGTTCTGGATTTCTTTTGGAGAAAGGAGTATCAAGCAAGAGGTGCTCCTCACATACATATGCTGCTATGGATCAAAGATGCCCACAAATTTGGAACAGATTCGGATGACACAGTGATGAGTTTTATTGAACAGTATTCTACATGTGCTGTTCCTAAAAGTACAGAACAAAAGAATTTAAAACATAAAGTCTTACGGTTTCAAACCCATCGTTGTGGAAAATACTGTCATCGAAAGTACAAATCAAAGGACAAGTTGTACACAAAATGTTGTTTTGGATTTCCACGACCAGTAATATCAAAAGGAAGAGTGAACAATTTTATGTCATCTTTGTGACATACTGTCACAAGAAAATCACCGAAAAATACCTACAACTTAAGAAGAAATGAAGAGTCAAAATACATAAATGACTATAACCCAGTCATTTTGTCCATGTGGAATGCTAACATGGATATTCAATATGTTGCAGACAACTCCATTGCTGTGGCTTGATATGTAACATCTGACATTACGAAATCTGAAAAGACAGAACTAGAAGAAATGTGGGAGGAAATTTCTCATGAAAAGAGCCTAAGTAAGAAATTGTACAGCTACAGTTTGAAGATGTTGTCTCATCGAGAAATTGGAGCATATGAATGTTCAGATCGCTTATCATCTGCAAGTCTATATGCCAAATCTAGAACAATCATTTGGGTGATTTTATAGGTCTTGCAGGAACACAAAACCGAGTTTTGAAATCTGTACAAGAAATTGAGTATTTAGCAGAGAAAGAACCAAACAGTACAGATATTTTGAAGACAAATATGTTGAATACATACTATCCAAATAGAAGTAATCATCTTGAGAACGTTTGTCTCTATGAAGTACTGCAAAGCTATACTTTTAAGAGGAATATTACAGAAGATATCAATAAAGGTGTATATGCTGTGATTGGATCTGAAGGATGTCTGGTGAAACAAAGAAAAGGACATTTGATTAATCATCGAAAACTGAGTTGCGAAACTCCTGACAAAAGGGAATTTTACTATTTAGCTCTTTTGCAACTCTTTAAGCCATGGCATACAGAAGAGGAACTACTTGGAGATTTTCTCAGTTATGAAGATTCATTCAACGCAACCAAAAATTCTATAGAATGTCCTGTTTTTACTAATTATCTACAAATGTTGAACAAGGAAATACAGCAATAAGCTGCAATTGCAGCAGAGCTTGCTAGAGACAGTTCTCAAGACAGTCAAAGTTCTGCTTCGTTGAGGATCCACTAGGAGGACCAATTATCCAAAATGAAGCAGCCACTGCCATAGATGAGGTGGAAAGAGCAATGGAACAAGCTTAAGAGGATGTAATAAACTTATAAGAATTGGAAAAACAACTAAATGTTGAGCAAAAACAAATATATGATGAAGTGACAGAGCAGATTGAGCATGGTTTATGTCATGAGAAAAAAGAGTGCCCATGTACGTCATTTAAACCTGTCTGACTGTACGTGAGTGGAGAAGCAGGAACTGGAAAACGTTTTCTAATTAAAGCAATTGCAACTTATCTACAGAAAAGAACTGAGTTGTCACTCTCTTGTGTTGTTACCGCTCCAACTGGGTTGGCAGCACATAACATTAAAGGGATTACTTTACATCGTTTATTGATGCTGCCAGTAGAGCATGAAAATAAATTAGAATACCACAAGCTATCTGGAGAAGCTTGTTGTGAAGTTTCCAGAGTCCTGAAAAAAATGAAACTTCTCATTATTGATGAGGTAAGCATGGTATCAAATTTAATGCTTGCTTTTGTGCATTTAAGAATGCAACACATTCTTAAAACAGAGTATGATGTGTTATTTGGAGGCAAGCACGTCATTGTTTTTGGAGATCCACTACAGCTAACTCCTGTGAAAGGACAACCAGTGTTTTAAACCGTTACACATGAAGATACCAGAAAGTGATTGGGAAGCATTGGAAATGTTAATATATGGTTATATTTCAAATATTCAGAACTCATTCAAAATATGCGACAGGCAAAGGATGCTGATTATAAAAGTATTCTTCAAGATATAAGAATTGGAAAAGTGAGTGAACATGGCAAAGAAGCTTTACAGGCACGATTACTTTCAAATTTGTTTCCAAATGAAAATGTTGGTGCAGAGAATATATATAGAAAAATTGCAGAAAATAAATCAGTAATATGCTTGATGCCAACTCTGCAAGAATGTTCAATCTTCAATGAAAGAATGTTAAAGTTAGAAAATCAAGAAATTATCAAACTGGAAGCTATTGATTGAATAGAGCATGAAGAAGCTACTATTATTTTGTCAGAAAAGTTGAAGTCAAAATTGGATTCTTTAGATAAATTAATATCTAAAACGGCTGGTTTAGAAAATAATCTATGTGCATGTTTAAATTGTCGGATAATTTCACGACGTAATTTACATGTGGAAAGAGGTTTAGTAAATGGAGCAATGGCTCATGTTGTTGATTTTGTGAATTACCCAAATAGAGATGACATTGAATTTTTGAAAATCAAATTTGATGAAATTGAAGAAGTACAACAATTGAGTCGTTGTTTGACTCAATTTTTGCTTGTAAAAGATGTATATGTCCGCCTAAAACAGTTTCCTGTTTGTTTGGCATATGCAGTGACTTTTCATAAATCTCAAGGTTTAAGTGTAGATAGTGCTTTGGTGAATATTGGAAGCACTATGTTCAAGGAGGGTATGGCATATGTTGATTTATCTCGAGTCAGAACTTTATCTGGATTATACTTGATTGATTTTGTTGAGACAAAGATTAGTGCAGATCTAAATTGTGTGTAAGAGTATAATAGGTTAAGAAGAGAATATGCTCCAAATTTACCTCAACATCCTTTATCTAAAACGCTTGTGGTAGGTCAAAAAAGAAGATACGAGAAAAACTGTAGCAAGGTTGTAGAGAAAAGAAAAAAACTAGATGAACAAGTAAGTGTAAGCAAAAAGAAAAAGGATAGTATTGAAGAGATTGTTGGATTTCACTTTGAAAACAGTTCTGGTGTGAACTGCTATGCTAATGTTATGGTTAATGTTTTTTTTCTTCAAACTTTACAACAACAGATTGTTGAAAATCGGGATCAAAGATTTTGTTGTTTGTTGAATTCTGTCTTTGAGAAATGTAGCAGTGATAAAACAAAAATAGAAAGTGTTTCTGATATTCAAAATGTTTTAGACATATGTTCTGGTCTAAATCAATTTTCACAGAATATTCAGCAAGATTGTCAGGAATTTCTAATGTATATGCTTGTTGTATTGCAAGATGAAGGTATAGATATTGAAAATCTTTTTGGCCTTTCTTATAAATGGCAACATGTCTGTGACAATTGTTCGTTTTCAAGTAGTACTGAAATAGACACTGAAAGATTTATATATTTGACGTTATGTCAGAACCCAAAAATCGAATTCACAAATATGTGGCCCCGTGGCAGCTCAAACTGATCACATTGTCTCTGTCTGTTTCACATGGACAGAAAAGGTCCGAAACTGGAGAG
Organism: Lissotriton helveticus; assembly: GCF_964261635.1. NCBI lineage: Eukaryota > Metazoa > Chordata > Amphibia > Caudata > Salamandridae > Lissotriton > Lissotriton helveticus. Next base: position 1,264,742,871 of record NC_136069.1, read on the forward strand.
ACAAGATGGCCGCCACAGTGGCCGTGATGATGTGAGGTCGGCGTTCTAGTTGTTATGCCTCTCTTGGCTCTGAAGGGTATGAGCGGAGCGCGAGCGCAAAAGACTGCGCACTTCACCAGAATCATCGACTGAAGAGGACCTTTGTTATAGTGCTGGTGGAAATTACTAAGCCCTTAGTTTAAAGAACTGTTGCAGTACTCCATTCGCTTTATAGCGAGTGTCGAGGAAAACGAGTTGAGGCGCGTTAATTCAAGCGCGTAACTCAATTCCCTTGATTCCTGAGTCCTAGTACAAGAGCTGTGAGGTAAATGAGTTACCGATGTCGTCTGTGGAGATTGGAAGTAAAAGCAAGTGTTTCCCGAGAAGGAGTTAGAGCCATAACCCTCGACAGTAGAGAAAGTCTTAGACTAATGAAAATTCATCAGGAAGTGAAGCTAAGTATGACAAGCGTGTTTGGCCAAACTGAAGAAATTGTATCATAGTTCATCTCAAAAGTTCACTGCTGAAGAGACTCATTGTAAATAATTACTCGTGGTTGACAAGAAGATGTATAAGAGACAATTGTGCGTTAGTAAAGAAAAGAATAGAACTACATAGGAACAAGGAATTGCATAGACACTTACCAAGTCTTAGACCTTGATAGAAGCTGAAGAATTCCTATAAGGCAGAGAAAGAAGAAAACGGTTAGTCAAGAATAGAATTTACAACTACCAAAATATCCAGAACCCCAATTCAGGAAACTCTCATCTAGTCAGTGAAGTAAGTTCATTCTCAAGATAAAACATAATAAGGTTGGCCAACAGAGTAGCATAGGAAGTTAATTATGTATAATATATTTGTTTGAATCTACATAGTGACAACTGATTAGAAGAGAGAGAAGGCAGCTATACAACAGCAAAAGAAGAGGAGCCAGGTCCAGAGACATAAGGGTGGGTTAACGCCTTTTTTCCAGTAGAAAGAGTAAGACTAGCGATAAGGAGAGTAGGGAACTAATGGTGTGTTGATTTTCTAGGTTTCCTGATATGCAGACCCCCCAGAAAGAAGTAGTCTGAGGAAACAAGTCCGGACCAGTCTCTTCTCTGTTTATTATTTTATCCAACACCCCCTTCCCTGGAGATGATGTAGGGAGGTTCTGATATAGACCTGCTGGCATTGTCTTTAGGGATTCGGGTATTAGCATCTCTGCTCCTGTTCAAGAAATCGAGAAGATATCAGGTAAATTACTTGGAGCCCTGACACGTTACCAGACTGCAAATCAGTGTCTTTTAATAATCTAGTTAGAAAAGCAAATCAAAACATGATCTGTACCCAATGTAACTCACAAATGTTATCAACATTATTTATACAAAGATATGGACAGTATGTAATTTTAATGCTCCAACGATGTAGACCTGATGGAACAAAATTGACAACTTTAATTAAAAATTTGGTGGCTTCTCAATTATCAATTTCAGAAAGAACTTTTGTAACTGTAGCAATTATTTTCCATGATGGTCCTTGTACAACATCAGGACATTACACAGCTTATTTAAAATGTCCAAAAGGCTGGACTCATTGTAATGATGCTCAATTGACTTTTAAACAACGTTTGCCTTTTGACTTATCAAATTCTTACCTAGTGTTTTTACAACCCATATTTTAGGGAAAATAATTGGCCTAGGAAGATTAGTGCTGTTAAAAAAGGTTAGTCTGCTGTTGAGAATTACTTTGTGAGTGAGGGTGATCAAGATAAAAAAAAAAACTTGTACTTGTCATAGAGGTAGTGTAAGTGTATCACATAGTGAGTGATATGAGTATTACAGGAAATGTTGATCATGAGTGAGGCAGATGTGTTTTAGATTTGTTGTAGTTGTTGTAGATGTTGGTGACATTTTGTATTCCCTTGTAGAGGTTTCTTTTAATAGTATACAGCTCCTTGCTAAGATAAAGGATGAGCAGAGTGTCATCAGCATACCACATGATGTTGAGATTCTGATAGCTTACTGGTTGTTTTAGGTTCTATGTACATGATAAATAGCATCTATTGTTAGAGGATAGAAAAGACGTTGGAGCTTTTGATTCAGGAGGTCGGGAAAAGGAAGTTTAAGAGTACTATTAAGTAACTTCCAAACAAAGGACTTTCCATATACTATTTGGCCATGTGGAAAAGTATGTCAATCAAAAATGAGTATTTCGGGTAAATATTGTTAATATATGTTATGTTATGTTATGTTATTCACACTTGTATAGCGCACAGCTGCCCCAGCAAAGGGGCGTCCCGGCGCTTTGGACAGGCAACAAACATAACACAACAGGCATCAAGGAGCCAGGTAGACAGATAACTGAAACCTAGAGTGCAGAGGGGAACAGATGGGTTTTTATATCTCTCCTGAACTCCAGCAGATTATCCAGTGCACAAGTTTGGGATGGGAGTGAATTCCATAACTTCGCAGCTAGAACTCGGAAGGAGCGTCCCCCGGCACGGCAGAGCTTAAACTGCGGGACCACCACCAGATTTTGACCCAGAGATCTTAATGACCGAGATGGTACATAAGGATTGAGAAGGTTCTCTAAAATCTGGGGGGAGGACAGTTTAAGGATCTTAAAAGACTGACATAGAATTTTAAAGTCGATCCGTTGTGCCATGGGCAACCAATGCAATGACCGTATAGTTTCCTTCACGGAACAAAACCTCGGTAAACCCACCAAGGCTCTAGCGGCAGCGTTTTGAACACACTGCAGCCGAGTGATTTCTGCCTGATTGGCCCCCAGTAGGAGCGAACTGGCATAGTCAAGCCGTGATAGAATAGTGGCCTGCAGGATCAACTGCCTAGTAGGGGTGTCGAAAAACTTCAGAATAGGTCTGAGCCCTCGCAGAATACCGAAACAGGTAGCTGCCACTTTTTTAGTATGGCTACAAAAACTAAGGGCAGAGTCCAGCCAGACGCCCAAGTTTTTGACCTCTGTCACTAAGGTCGGAGTAACACCTAGTTCTGAAGGCCATCATTCATCGCTCCAAAGGCTGCTCTGTTTACCCACGATCAAAACCTCTGTCTTCTGAGCATTAAGTTGAAGACAGTTATCTGTCATCCAGCCTGCTATTGCCAGGAGTCCAGCCCGAAACCAGGGGGCCTCAAGGTCAGCCCTCCCACTCAATGTCACCGCCAGCTGCGTATCGTTGGCGTAAGAGACCATAGTCATGTCCCAACGGTTAGCGACCGCAGCCAGCGGTTGTACATATAGATTAAACAGAGTGGGGCTCAATGCCGACCCCTGAGGCACTCCCTGTTCAAGAGCATAGGATTTGGACTCGAAAGGCGGAATCGCTACCCTAAAGCGATCAGCTAGAAATGACCGGAACCAGTCAAGTGCTGCACCAAAGATGCCAGCCTGCTCCAGACGTTGCAGCAAAATCGAGTGTGAAACCGTGTCAAACGCGGCACTAAGGTCAAGTAACATCAGTGCCGCTGTCTGACCAGAATCAAGCACTGACCGCAGATGTTCCGTCATCGAGAGCAGAGCTGTCTCGTTGCTGTGACCGGCACGAAAACCATTTTGGGTAGGATCTAAGATTTTGGCCCCGAGAAGATGTTCCGACAGCAAGTCATTGACATGACATGTTTGTACATAACTTTACTTAGAGAGTATAAAAAAGAAGTAATCATGTTTTATTACTTTGTGATTGTTGATATTTACGTAAGAAATTGGTGTTTGGAAGAAAACATTTAAGATATGTTTTTTTCTAATTTTTACATTATTTATTGAAACGTTGTATGGGTTTTTTAAACACAGTCTTTTTTTTTTTTTTTAAACCTTTATTAATGCATTAAAAGTATTACAAGCACAGGCCTACAAACACAGGGGCCGGCCGCAAAATCAGCAAATCAAGTTAGAGATCGAACACATTTCGACGTCCCTGGCAACAGCTACGATACAGTAACAGCATATGGTAAAATATGCCGCAGAGCGAGGATATATCAAGGTTTCGTTTTTCTTTTATAAAGGAACAGTAGTGGCAGTACTAAAAGAGGCGTCACACCATACAATAAAAGGCAATAAGAGATAAGGGGATGTATCCCGCACCACGGGCAAGGACAGGTAACAAACAATACAGCCATTAGTCACACAACTCCCGCCGGAGGCAGACAAAGAGTAAAGGATAATCAATTAGCTAGTGGTTTAGTGCGAGTAACATCCAAATCCCACCCTTAAGAGACAGCAAGGTAAGAACTGGTATAGACGCCCAAAATAGTGAGAAGGAATAAGAGGAGAAACAGCCAACCCTACTGAAGAAAAAAGAGAGAAAGGGACCATAGAGCAAAACAAACTAAAATAACAAACCCCCCCCAACACCCGCCACCCTGCACCCCTGTAATGGCTATGGCCTACCCCACTAACAGCGTGCCTGTCGCCCCGGAACTTGCCCTAAAGAAAGGAAAAGAAAGCGGAGGAGGAAAACACAGACACACTCCCGGTCTCCTGTACCCCCCGCCGTTAGCGACTTCCCCAAGACATACTATCCACTGTTAGAGCAAATATTAATCCCAAACATGGGGAGGACATGAATAAAACCACCCGACTCCCGTTACGATATAAGGTACAATCCCGGCATAGATCACCCAACTTAGCAAACCCCAAAAATCAAAGTCAACCCTGACCCGTACGGTTCTTCACGAAATCCCTTGTCACCCAAGCCACAGCAGTCACAAGGAAATCGAAGTGTCCATTACAGTGCAAGCCAATGGAATCAGATCGAAGACAGGATACAAAATGGCGACATCCACAAATCCGGCAAGGAAGGATGAGGAAGAAAGACAAATCTCCCCGATAGTCACTGACGAACTGTTTGAGGCGATCAAAACCTGTAGCAACGGTGTTTTGCCGAGCAGGAATCGAGTAGGGAAAACTGAAGATGATGTTAGGTGCGCCATCCACAAGTCCGGAGACATACAAGTGGGCTAAAGCAGGCCTCCGCTCAGGAACCTCAAAACGGTAGACAGAATACTCCACAGGGACCACAGTATGTCGATAGGATGTCAAAACATCGTCGTCCGGTCCCAAACAGATGCTATCTAGCGTTACAAACATCTGGTCGTACAGGGCGGTGAATTGGGAGCGGAGCGCTCCGATAGCGGCCATTACAGACCTCAATGATGGTGCGCCATCTGTCCCCTCCATCTGTCCCCGCAAAGATACGAAGCAGGACTCGAGCCCCGGTATCTCCCCCGAGGCTCTAGGCGCACACGAAGCCGATGACAACAATGGGCGCTCACACAACCAGCAGGATCGACACCTTCGCCACCCGCGGGGGCCAGCCCGTCAACCCCGTCCCCTCAGCCGGGTCTCCGGGCGTCGGACCCCCGTCCTCTGCTAACGATGTAGACTCGCGTCACTGTACCATGACCGTAGCGTAAGCCAGGCTACTGGGTTGCCGGTATAAAATGCAAGGAAGGCTCCAAGTTCTGAGGACCGGACGCAACCCTGGTCCCACAGCCAATGTTGATCGGTTCCAGCCCGGATGGGCTAGAAATCGAGGCCCCGGCAGAAGCCCTGAAGTAGGCCCATAATAGAGCTCGACATAACTCCGTCACCCGGTAAGTTAGAGAGTCCGGGATTGCACCACGGGAGTTAAAAGCACTTCATGCGCACGGGAGTCCGGCGTAAGAACAGGATAGACGACAGGATGAGCGAGCTGCCGGCGGAGGTCGGCGGAGCCGGGAGCTTATGCGGCCATCTTGGTTCGTGGCGTAGCTCCTCCTAAAAAAAAACCACAATCTTTTTGATTGTGTTTTTTTTTGCCCACTGTCATATGATGAGTAGTATTGAACTCACTGTTTTTCGTGAAATTCAATATATTCTGAGAACAGCAAAATAAAATATATAACATATTGTACAACTTATTTTGTATTTTGTATTGTGAAATATATATTATAACTCAATTGTTTATTCTCTTCCACAGATATTATATTTATAAGGAAGTACGACAAACAAAAAATACTTTTTCATCACTTTCTTACTTCTCTTTATCTCTATCCTTTCTTCACTCTCTCTCTTACTCCTTTCCTCATCTTACTCCTCTTCCCTCATTCTACTTACTCCCCTTCATTCACCTTTACACTCCTTCTCTCACCATCAGTACTCTTCCTTCACCCTCACTCATCTTGTCCAACTCCCTCTTTCCCCTGTCTGTCCCTCACTTGTCTTTTCTATCTTCCTCCATCACTACCCTTGTCTTGCTGTATCGATCAGTCTCTTCTCACTCCCCCTTACTCTCTTTCCTTCACATCATCCCTCAGTGACCTTCACTCACTCCACTTCTTTCACTTCCTCACTCCCTTTCGCTCACTCCCCTTTCCTCCATCCGTCTGTAAGTCTCTTCCTCTGTGTCAGTCACTATAACTGATTTACTCCTTCACAGCCCGTCACTCTCCCTCTGATTCTCTCTTTTACTGTCTCCCTCTCGCTCCACCAGTCTTCCTTTTCTTTTCTCTCTCCCTTTCCATAAATCCTTCTCTCTCACTTACTTCTTTTTCCTTTCTTTTAATATGCTTGTTTTTCCATCACTCCCCTTCCCCCACCCTTATATCCCTTCCCTCACTGTCACTGCCCTTCATTCAATCTGAGTCCTCTTCCTCTTCATGTTCTCTTCTCTCTGCATCACTCTCATTCCATTTCTCCTGCACCCATTCCCTCACTCTTCCTCACACTCTTTCGCTCACTCCATCCATCAATCCCCTTCCCTTATTCCCCATACCTTAATCCCTTTTGGTAACTCTCATTCCTTCAGTCTCTCACTCCTTTCACTCCATTTCTCTCTTCCTCTCTCCCTCTGTCTCACTCAGTCTAACCACTTCATTTCCTGTCAGTCACTCGCTCTCCCTCTCTTTCTCTCTCACTCTCTCCCTCAGCCTTCCTTTCTTTCCCTTTCTGTTTTTTTCACTTCTACTTTCTTTTGTATTATGAAATATATATTATAACTCCATTTTTTCTTGTCTTCCACAGATACTATATTTATACAAAAATATTCTATTAAGTTGTCATTATTTATAAGGTAAGTATGAAAAAAAGAAAATACTTTTTCTTCACTCTCTTACTTCTATTTCTCTCTTTCCTATTCTTTAATCTCTCTCTTACTCCCCTTCCTCTACTCATCTTACTCTCCTTTTCTCATTCTCATTACTGCTCTTCATTCATTTTTACAGTCTTTCTGTCACCATCAGTACTCTCTCTTCACCCTCACTCACCTTGTCCAACTCCCTCTTTCCTCTGTCTGTCTCTCACTTCTCTTTCCTATCTTCCTCCATCACTACCTTTGTGTTGCTGTATCGCTTAGTCTCTTCTCACTCCCCCTTACTCTCTTTCATAACATCAACCCTCACTCACCTTCACTCACTCCACTTCTCTCACTCGCTCACTCCCTTTTGCTCAGTTCCCGTCCTTCATTCCCTCCCTCACTAACCTTTCCTCCATCTGTCTCTAAATCTCTTCCTCTGTCTCAGTCACTATAACTGATTTACTCCTTCACACTCCCTCACTCTCCTTCTGTTTGTCTCTTTCACTGTCTCCCTCTCTCTTCACAACTCTTCCTTTTATTTTCTCTCTCTTTCTATAAATATGCTTCTTTTTCAATCACTCCCTTTCCCTCAATCTTATATCCCTTCCCTCACTGTCACTGCTCTTCATTCAATCTGAGTCCTCTTCCCCACTTCATGTTCTCCTCACTGTGCATCAGTCCCATTCCCTTTCTCTTGCTCCCTCACTCACCCTCTCTCTCTTTCACTTACTCCATCCGACAACACCCTTCCCTTATTTCCCTTTCCTCATTCCCTTTTGCTAACTCTCATTCCTTTAGTCTCTCACTCCCCTTCACTCCTTTTCTCTCTCCCTCTGTCTCACTCAGTCTAACCACATTACTCCCTGTCACTCACTTGCTCCCCCTCTCTTTCTGTCTCACTCTTTCTCTCTCTCTCCCACCCTCACCCTTCCTTTCTTTCCCTTTCTGTTTCTTTCACTTCTACTTTCTTTTGTATTGTGAATTATATATTATAACTCAATTTTTTTCTTGTCTTCCGCAGATACTATATTTATAATAAAAAGTACTAATAACTTGTCATTATTTATAAGGTACGTATGACGAACAAAAAATACCTTTTCATCACTCTATTATTTCTCTATCTCTCATTCCCTTTCTTCACTCTCTCTTTTACTCACCTTCCTTTTCTTCATCTTACTCCCCTTTCCTCATTCTCCTTACTCCTCTTCATTCACCTTTACACTCCTTCTCTCACTATCAGTACTCTTCCTTCATCCTCACTCACCTTGTCCAACTTTGTCTTTTCCCTCTCTGTCCTTCACTTCTCTTTCCTATCTTCCTCCATCACTACCCTTGTCTTGCTGTATCGCTCAGTCTCTTCTCACTCTCCCCTTACTCTTTTTCCTTCATATCATCCCTCACTCTCTTTCACTCACTCCATTTCTCTCACTCACCCTCACTCTCTTTCCCTCACTCCATCCATCAGTCCCTTTCCCTTACTCCTCTTTCCTCATTCACTTTTGCTAACTCCCATTCCTTTAGTCCCACACTCCCCTTCACTCCATTTCTCTCTCCCTCTCTCCCTCTATCTTACTCAGTCTAACCGCCTTACCCCCTCTCAGTCACTTGCTCTCCCTCTCTTTCTCTCTCACTCTCTCTCTCTTTCTCTCCCTCACCCTTCCTGTCTTTCTCTTTGTGTTTCCTTCACTCCTACTTTATCCCTCAGTCCCCTTTCCTCTCTCTTAATCTCCTTCCTTCTCTCTCATTCCCTTCCCTCACCCTCATACACCTTCCCTAAGTGTCACTGCCCTTCACTCACCGTCACTACCCTTCCCCACTCCACTTTCTCCTGTCTGTATTTTCCACCCCTTCACTTTCCCGTTCCCTTTTCCTCACTCCCCCTCGCTCTCCTTCTCTCACTCCATTCTTTACTCCCCTTCTCTCACTCCCCTTTTCTAAGTTCCTCCATCCCCTCACTCCACTTCTCTCTCCCTCACTTCCCATCTCTCACTTTCCATTACCCCCCTTCCCTCACCCTCATACCCCTTCCCTCACCGTCAGTCCACTTCTCTTACCTTCACTCCCTTCACTCTGCTCTACTTCTCCCTTTCCATCTCTCCCTCCCCTTCTCTGTCTCTGTTCCATGCTCCCCTTTTCTCACTCCTCCTCTCTCACTTTTCTTTCCCTACTGCCCTTCCCTTACTCTTTCTCTCCACTTACCTCACTCCACTACCCTTAGTCCCCTTGTTTCAGTCACTCTTTGACTCCCCTTTCCTCACTCACCATACTACTCTTTCCTCACTCATTCCATCAATCCTTTCCTCCTTTTCACTCAGTCATTTCAGTCATTCATTTATACACTACACATTCATTCAAAAAAAGTATGACACAGTATATAAAAGATATAGCTCTTCTTTGAGAAGTGCGGTTAGTTCTGAAAAGAACTGTTTTTTTGTAATTTTTGTTTTGTAGTTTTTTATTTTTTTTATATTTTTGGGGGATTTTTTTTAAACAAAAACATTAAACAGATAACAAAAAAATTGTTCAACTGGAACAAAAATAAAACATGAAAAAAAGTGCGGCGGCATACGTGCTGTGTGATCTTATTATCAATCAAGTCCACACTCTGCTCACCGTAACATAAAATTTCTTTGCAAACATTGCAAGAAATGTGAACTCTTGAAAAATTTGGACAGATGTCCAGCACTCTTGATGTTGGAGATTGTGCTGCCGAAGAGGTGCTGGGCACAGCAGGTGGAAGATCCCTGGCCAGGGCTCTAGTGGTCGCACGTGCATAATTATTTGGATGCACGTTTTTCACGTGCCGTATCATTGTGTGAATACTGAAGGAGTACTTCTTGTTGGGGTCTCCCCTCGACAACACACTCCCACAGACGATACACTTTACCTTTGGAGCATTGACTTTCTTTTGCCCCTCCGGATAAGTAAAAAACTGCCAAATGAAGGAGTCCTTCACCTTCCTGGAACGTGGCTCCTCTTCCACCACGACAGTGTCTGAGTCAGATGAGCTCTGGGACTGCTGTGCTGCCATTTTCAAGTAGCTGTATCAAAGCAGAGATCCTTCTCTCTGGAAACCAAAAGAGATAGTGAGGGAAGTGGGTGGAGTTTTTCAAGATTCTGGAACAGAAACTACTATAAACCAATCAAAAGTGTTGTTTTCATGTCACATGACTTTACGTCCGCGCAACGTACGTTACAATTTACCCGATTTTCATAAAAGCTTTTAAAAACTTGAAAAGGAGGCGGGGAAGAGACTCCTTAAACCGCCTAGACCTTCTCATGGGGTCTCTAAAAGACCCCGAAGGGGAAAACATTTTTAAATTTCTTTTTTTTAAAAATCGCGAGGTGCGCGCACCTTGCGCGCACCCTCGAGGCAGAAGTGAGTTTAAAACAAAAGTGGAGAACGTGAAAAGGGGGCAGGGTAGAGACTCCTTGATCCCCTAGGCCTTCTCAGGGGGTCCATGAAGGACCCCGAAGGGCAAAAAAACATTTTAATTTTTTTTAAAAAAATTGCGAGGTGCGCGTACCTTGCGCGCACCCTCGAGGCAGTAGTGAGTTTAAAAACAAAGTGGAGAACGTGAAAAGGGGGCAGGGTAGAGACTCCTTGACCCCCTAGGCCTTCTCAGGGGGTCCCTGAAGGACCCTGAAGGGCAGAAAAAACATTTTTTTTCTTTTTTTTAAATCGCGAGGTGCGCGCACCTTGCGCGCACCCTCGAGGCAGAAGTGAGTTTAAAACAAAAGTGGAGAACGTGAAAAGGGGGCAGGGTAGAGACTCCTTGACCCCCTAGGCCTTCTCAGGGGGTCCCTGAAGGACCCCGAAGGGCAGAAAAAACATTTTCTTTCTTTTTTTTAAATCTATATATCTCTCTCTTCTGGCTTAGTATGCCAAACCTGTGACTTTATACCTGGGATAATCAATGTCTCTGTCCCAGTCAGGGAATTTTTCGTATTTAGCTTCTACATCATCAAGCCTTTGTCAACTGTGTTGAGCTACTCTTGGACAGCAGCATGATAGCAGTCCGCACTGATTTTATTCCCCTGGTAGATCGGCCATTTTACCTTCCACTTTAGCAAGAGCAGTGACAATAGCAGAGATTTCGTAAATGGTAATATCCATGTTCGAGTCGGTCATCTTTGAATGGTTTTGTGGCCATGTTTGGAAATGCAACATCCTCAGAGAACAGGAGTTAATGTACCATGGATTTTTATGATGATATGTGGTGGGATATGCCAGAGACATCTGCAATCACATATGTAGCATACAATATGCTATTTCCATAAGATAGGATCCACTATACATATCACTTGCAGTAGTAATGATTTGCTTTGTAGGAAAACTGCTGTCCAGCAATCCCCTCTTTGTTCTATTTGCTCTTTTCCCTTCTTAATCAGAAATGGAGGTGGGGGTGTCTAGGTGACAAAACAGTGACCAAAACCAGTGTCTGCCAGTATCAGGTCTTAGGAGCCTGCTAATCAGTATGAATGGATGTTATTATGGTGATGAGGGGATACATTTCTTTCATTATGGTGCTGAGGGCACCCATTTGTGCTATGTGGGGTTTATGTGTGCTCCAATTCCTGATGCCCCCACTCCCTTCAAGTGGGCAGTGTTCAATGTCATCCTTCCCCGGGGGTTTTATGTTTCAGCATGTTCTCCTAGTCTCCTCACACAGCAGAAGGGTGATCTGGAAGTCTAAGGGTCCTCCTGCAGTTCCTAATTGGTGGTCTAGGTCCCTGCATAGTGGATGGAATTCCCTTTCACTCATTCCTCAACCGAGAGGACCCCCGCCTCAAATTTCCTGATGTGCCACTGACTGGCTCTTTGCAACTTCACTCATGATTGTTGGCAACATATCTTCTGCAGCTTATCGATCCCTCTCATTGCTCCCTTGAGGGCCACCAGAGATTGGACTAACTCTTCATTTCTTCCCAGTTCATCCTCTGCAGAGTACCTCGGGCTAGATTGTTGTAGAATGCCTCTCTCAGGTACGCAAACATCATGCCAAGTTATGAGGTTGGGCCTCCTCTGCGGCTGTTAAATGTCAGCTATCTGTTCCACTGTTGTCACTCTTGTGGCGCTCGCCAAGCACAACTATCCTTCATGCACCTCCACATCCCTCCTGGTGCATCTGCTGCAGGCCCTCTGTAATGCAGATGGGATTGGTGGCTGAGGTTGTTTGTGCAGCTATAGGAAAGAGGTGCCATCTTAGTCACATCCTTTCTCCGCATCCTCAATTTCCCAGTCGAAAAAAAAGGGAGTGTTTATCTAGCAGGTAAGTTAGGAAAAATACTCCAGGTCATGCACTTTTTCTCAATCTTCCAAACTCAATTTCCCACAAACCTTTCTCTTTTTTCACCTAGGTGATGGGGCCTTGAATGACCTACCTGGCACCTGTTATAGGTGACATCTAGGTTTCAATCCCCTGCAAAGATATTTGTTGATTAAAAAAATATAACCTTTAACAAGGTTTCCCTGGTGGAAAATCCATGTCATCGGCGTCCTCCAACTCTACACTACCCCTCTAAGTAGGTGTCACAGTGAAAGATCTTAGGTGAATATTATACTACCTTATTTGACTGTCTCTAGTTTGTTTTCTTTTAGGACCATATTTATCTAGTCAGTGTGCAGCTGGTGTCTGGAGAATTCAAATCACTCCAGTATAAATGTTTAGTAACTGATTATCTTAAATTCTTAACAAAGATGTCATGATAATTAATGATGAAACTTAGCAGACTTTATTGTAGAGGGCCATAACAAACTCGAAAATGGTGCAATTCATCAGTTTCGGCCAAACATGGGCTTGATATACTAAACCCTGCCATCATAAATATGAAATCAAAGGATACTGTGGAAGTTCTGTCCAGGAAAAAAGGTGATTTGTGTTTCATATTTTAGATTGTATTCCTTAATATTTTAATATGACATGAAGTTTTTAATTGGAAGTTTGATTGTTTTATCGTTCTCTTTTTTTGATCTCATGTATACTTATGATGCTAATTACATGGATTTTATATTTTTTTGTAAATTTTCTAAGAATGCTCTAATAATGTATTTTGTATACTTTGATGGTTTGAAAAAAATTGAATAAAGGTAATTATTATTATTATTATTATTGGTGCAATTCATACATGTAATCTGATATTTGATTGAAACTTTCAGTATCAGTGCCTAACATTTTAAAGAGCGTTTAAGCATAGAAACAATTATATTTTAATGATGTTTAGAAATAGTTTGCATGTTGATACTTTCTGAAATTGTGATAGTAGGCAACAATGGGAGTTGAACATTTCTATGTAACAATCACTGACAACCTTACAAACCTTAGTGTATTTTACTAAATAAGTAATGTTAACTTTAAAAAGTATTTCAATTGATTCTCTACTTAGGCTGCATTATTTACTACCCTTATGTAATGGACCTTTTGATACGTTTCTTTAAATGTTGCTTTATTTGTTCTTGTTCATGGGACATTCTTTAAGCAATAAGAGGCTTTCTTATAGTATTTCTTTATATATCAATAGTGGGGACCTGCGCTTTGGACTATATACATAGTGAGCAACAAAGTAAATAATCATCTCTTCCTCAACTAAGCTGTTAGAATGGAATGGACAGTTGTTTCTCATGATGAGCATTGGAAAGTATGTTGGTGTATCAGTTTGTACCTAGAGAATGGAAGAGGGGTCACATGATGATCAGACTATCGTAGGGTGACTATTGATATCACCATGGACAATATGACTATAATAAGTGACAATCCTAGGAGGAGGGAGCCCTGACTTCTTTATTCCTCCTTTCTTTACCTCTAGCCTGCCTGTTGGACTTTCTCTATCATGTCCCTTTCCTTTTTGTCTTTGCTGATGAACTTGCCTGTAGGACGATTTGGAGCAATATGGTGGGAGATCAAACTTGAACTTTCCTGATTCATCTTCCAATCCCCTTGAGAAGCACTTTTCTCTAGTGGACTTTAACTTTACCCCTCTGCCAATGCTAAGAGAACCCATGTGAACCATCCTCTTGCCTTTGTTGATAGGAATCTCTAACGATTGGAACAATCCTTGTGTGGATGTCTGTATTTAGCAATAGATTTACTTTGACTCAATGTGTCATTTTATGTTTCGAGCTGTAAAACACATGACTGAGCTTTTAAAATTATTACTTATATGCATTGATTTTGGATCTTTAATACAATACCCAGATTATCTAAACTGCCTGAGTCTTTTATGGTGACCTAATGTTCTTTCCACAGACACTGTGCCTACAATTATTTGATTTTTAAATGCATACTAGAGTCATATATTATTTTCAAGACATCATATACGTTTGCTCTTATTCTGTGTAGCCACAACAGAGCTACTAAGTTGTGTTTGCGAGCTGGCTATCAATTATTGGTCCTCATTGGGTGGCTCACCCTTCACTACGACGATGAAAGATCCATTAGATGACCATCGCCTCTGAAGTGAAGTATAGAAGCTGAGTAAATTTTTTACCCGTATGGGCCCTGTAGGACAGCTAGGTTGAATTTGAGTAAAAGCTTCCACTGCAACAGTAATGTCCTTCTGCCATGTTAGGGTCTTCAAGAGAAGGAGGGGCTCAGTTCCTTTGGGGATTCCTCAGTATGACTAGGGTCTCTTCAGGCCATGATCAGTGCCTGGATGTGCATATGCTTCCATCACCTAGGAATGCACTTGTCTCTGGTCACCTCAATTCCCTGGCATAGCAGCACTACCTAGAAGAAGAGCGGCACCAGAATACCCGAAAATGAACGTGACTATGGTGCATGGCAAGCCCCGCCCATCCAACACACAGCTATGAGCAATGCAAGAGATCATCAAAACAGACTTTTTCACATAAGTGTAAAAGTGTGTGCATAACAGACTATACAGATTTATTGTATGATATTGTCATAGCATTTAGAATCTACACTTTGAAAACAAACAAAAAAACAAATACTTTATATCTGGATCTGCATCTGTATCTTGAAATCGATTGCAGACACCCATCTGCTACCATGGACATCAGAACCAGCACTGAGTAGTGGTAGCTGTGCTGATTGTCGGTGCAATGCCAGGGTGGTCCCATCAGCCCAGCAGTGCCAATGCCTTGACGTCACATCTATTGTGCACTCTATACCAGCCCCACTCCATTACCTTCAGGGCAGTCAACAAAAGGCAGAAGCTTCCAGAAATAGTCATAGACCCCTTCGAAATCTACAAAGAGCTATTAACCAGCACAATATGTAAATAATGCTAGAAAAATATATATGCTAAAAGAAAATACACGTAACGTAGCCTTGCAGCATTACTTGCCATTTCGGTTACCAGATGCCTGTCAAAGGCAAACAATGCATATGCTAACACACAGGAGCATCGCCTAAAACCTGTGTTAACGCGGGATTACTGGTTACTAGTTACCTTACCAAATCCCAAACTATGTCGACTGAATCGTTGGTACCTGTCATTGAGTAAAAGGTAATCTTACAATAAATCAATAAATTTAAGAACTTACACCACTCTAAATGACCACTGACCAAATTTTAAGTTTCAAAGATTTAATATAAAGTCAAAGATAACTGAAGATACAAACTTCTCAAAATGAGATTAAGAAGATAAATCGGTATCACTATGAACATGAACTTTTTGAATAGTCTGAGTCTGAAAAACAGAATAATAAGTACAAGCTCAAAAACCATAAGGGTTGCCAAAATGGATACAAGTTGCAACCTCAAAGTCATTACAGAAAAGAAAATTAAGGTTAGTCTGTCCCTACCCTATACTAAGTGACATCCCTACTTAGCAAGATCTTTACCCCTCTAGGTGTCAGCCGTGGTGACTTCCTAAGAAGATCACGCACTTCTCTTTGTCTCTTCTCTGATAATGGGTCTCTCCTGATCAGCCTATCTGCCTACCCATCCGCTTCCTTAGGCTCCCAAAATCATCTGCTCTGCTCTCCTCCCGGGTCTCTTTCCCTAATACCAAATCACATTTCCAATAGAAACGCCCCTTGGGACGCCCCTCACGTGGTACATCTTTGCGCGGCAAACTCCATGATGGTACTCTTGAAGACCCTCGTTAAAGTTGACCTTGGTTCCCAGGCTTCTTCTCCAGTGCGCTGATACCCCCTGAAATTCCTGGAAACTCCTACAGGCCTGCGCAAGGCGCCACTGAACAAAGTCCCTTTCATTCGAGCTGATTAGGACCCTCGCACCTGCATACAGCTCGTCCTGCAGTGGGCCTCAAATTCCAGACTCCACCATATCTATAGGTCATAAAATATAAGCGAAGCTCTGTACTTGACACCTCTCGACTTCTACTCTAACGAGCACATGGCACATCAAAGGAGATGACATTATCAGTTCAGGCCTACTTGATTTACATGAAGCAGGTCCCTGCACTCTTAAGACATTAACTTGATTTAAACAACATTCTTAACTAGCATACGTTTCTAAAATAACACATCTATAAAGCATATATTTCAAACTTAGTTCGATAATACATTTGGAAGAACCACGTCAACCTTGTCTCACATTATTTTAGCAGCACGTTTAGATTTGCTGTGAATTGCCATGAGGCCTACACATTATACTGGATTTTCAGAGTTCTATTCAACTCTAACATGATTCCTTTAACATGAGAACATGAGGTTTTCATATTCATCCCAAACATTTCTACATTAGTCTCACACAGTTATGATTATTGTTACTCTACTTAAACATTCTATGCATTTCACCACTGAATATAAGACACTCGGTGTATTTCACTTCTAAATATAAACACTCTGGTGCAAAGTACATGTTAACTAACTACGTGCTTGTAAATATGGTACACTTATACATTTTTTTTTCCAAACTTGTGCTCTCTCAGTCCCCCCTTTGATGACCTTCTGGGGTCATCACCATCAAGACACTAAAAATGTAGAACCCTTCAAAGTGAAGTCATGGCTGTGCCACTTCTTTTCATACTCTCTAATGCTTTCAGACTCTTGTATTGAGTGTCCTGCATCGCTGTCAACTCTTCCTCCTGTTTCCTCATAGTTCTCTGCAACCTATTTGCTCTATAACATTGATACAAACGCACCAATCCCCACAAAGTGATTACACAAATCACTATTATGATGATGGGTTTCAGTATGTACCAAACGATACCCTTTCCTAAGTTGGCAAACCAACCTCCAACTTTACCCATTCCATGACCTACTTTTTCCCACACATTTACTTTTGCCAGGTCCTCAATTTCGTAGTGTATGGCAGTGATGTTTCGTATATACTTCTCTAGAGGTTTTGAATTGTCTGGAATGTAAGTGCAGCATTCCTGGACCTTCAAAGCCTTACAGACTCCTCCCTCTTTAGCTAACAGAACGTCTAAGGCAAGTCGGTTCTGAAGAACCATTGCCCTAATCGATTGCATCTCACCTTCTATCAGCATCAATGATCTTGCAGTACTGGCAGATAGCCTATCTACGACTGTAGCTAACCTCCTGATCTTAATGTCATTCAATATCAGTCCTAAGAAAGGGAATGCAGCACCGAGTATATCTCCAACTACTTCTGCTGCACCCAGCCCTCGCTTCCATCTAGTTGGTATTTCTTTCTTTGGCGTGTCTAAATTCTCAACATGATATATTTTAGGGAAGACAACAGCCAGATAGCATGATCCGTACCAATTATCTGGTAGCTTCACATAGGCATTTCTTCCACATACAAAATATACATTTGGTATGGCTTGCATCCCCTTCAAAAAGTCCTTAGAATAGTACTCCAATTGAAAGGCATGTTCACAATTGACTTGACCTACATAAAAATTCTCATAATAGGAGTAACTCCTGTGTATGCACAGTTTCCCCCGTTTCTCCTTATCTAAAGCAATTGGACCAATACTACCTTTTCTTTGATGTGCCCTTTCCTCCTTGGTCCAATCTGTTTCCCATTGTCCTGATGCCTTCAAAATCTTCTGCCTCCTGTATCTAGTATCTACCTGTCCTATAAACTTTTTCTCAACTTCTGATATTTGACAAGTCAGATTGTTTCTTCGAGCATGTGAAGTATCTAACGTTTTCCATGGAATAAACCATTTGTGTAATCTGTCTTCGCTTTTGTAATAGTCCCATTTGTTCAAATGCTTGAAATTCGGGACCTCTGGCAATGTCGAGTCGAAATTCGAGAAATAATACTCAAATCCATCTCGTCCATAAAATATGCTCAACAACAAACTGCATGTGATTCCATATGTCAATGGAAGATGATGGTATCTGATACCCTCCTCCACCGAAGCTGGTAATTGCATACAAACATAACAATCCTTCACTTCCATGGCATCAACATATTCATAAAGCAATTTAGCATAAGCATTTGACTTGTAATTTCCCTGTGACTCATCTGTATGTAGCCTTTTTATTTCTGCATCTAACAACGCTTTGTCTTTATCATTGATGTTTCCCTTATCCTTAATAATGGTAGTTTTCGGTGTTGACACTCCCTTGACCTCCTTGACTGCAGTTTCATCCCTCTCGTGTCCCACTAGGAATGAAACAGTTACCACTAAAATTATAAGAGAAACCACTACTCCTAAAAATGTAACAACTATACATTTTGCCCTGCGGTTCGGGTTGCCAGCCTCCATGTTCTCAAACAGTGTAGTTCTTGACTTTCTTCCAGCATTCACTTCTTCTCTTTTCTGAGCCAAAAGTCTTTCTTTCTCGCAATGTCTTTCTTTTGAACACTTGGACGCTTGACAATTTATTTCCGCAAAACAGTTCAAAGTCCCGTAGAAATTAGACAACCCTAGCCCTTCTCCATCCACTAAAAGGAAACCCCTATCACTTTTCTTCTTCCACTCGGCGCTAGGTTATCTTGCAACAAGTTTTTACAAAGTCTTTTCAAGAGTCTTATATCCGTCTGAAGTTATGTATGGTTCAAGGAGTGACACTACGTCTTCATAAATGTCCATCCGAAGTATCATTCCCTCAGGTTCTGGGCAGTTCGTACCACAACATGGAAAGTCAACTGTTTCTAGGATTATTCTCCTTATTTCGCTTTGGACAAGTGGACGGACGAAATTGAGAGTTAGCGTTTTTTCAATTTCTACTCCTGGTACTATCAGTTCTACATCCACAATTACAAAGGGGTCCGTTCTAATCAGGATCACTTTCTTCACCTTTCCAGTTCTGCGCCCCCTTGAAGACATTCGCAATATGGTATTAATCCACAACAATGAGTGCTCCTAGAATTTCTACTACTCGCTCAAGCATTTCCAAACGAAGAAGAGTTCCCTCCAATATTGGATAACGTGAACAGCAAACTGGAAACTCAACTGTCTCTAAAATCAATTTTCTTATTCCGCTCAGGAGAGCAGGATGAACGATGTTGAGTGTCAGCAACCTTTCGGTCTCCGCTCCTGGCAGTAGAAACCTTATTTGCACTGTGATGATCGGGTCAGTTCTGACCAGGTCCACTTCCCGGATCCTCCCGGTTCTGTGCCCCCCAGACATCTGCAACGAGGTAGGTCCAGTCGGGAGTAGAGTATCTTCTACTAGGCACTCGCACCCTCCTTGATCTTCTAAGGCCCTCCTCGGCTTGATCCTGGATATCTTCTTCTGGATCTGAGTCTTCGGATATAGGAGTAAGCGTTTCTTCCTGGGCCGACCTCAAACTTAGCCTTCTTCTCCTTGTTGGCCAAGTGGCAGCTCCAAGCCTTATTCTCCTATTCCTTGTCCTCTCACTTGGTTCTTGGTCGCTCTGATACGGATCTGAGTCTGAGTCGTATTCACTTCTGCTCTCTCCTTCAGTTGCGTCTTCCGTCTCACTGCCGTCCTGCCTTCGCTCTTCTTCTGAATCCGTTGCGTTCCCAACTTCTTCCGACACCTCCTCAGCTGCTGCAATCCCTTCTTGCGACTCTTCTTCCACTTCCGGGCTTTCGTCTGGGATAGGAGCTGTTCCTTCTAGAGGTGCTGGAACTCTTCGAGTATGGGATGCATGGATCCAATTTGGCAGCCCCCCGCACTTCACCGCGGTGTTCGTTATCAGGATTACCTGAAAGGGCCCACGCCAGCGAACATCTAGGCAGTTCTTCCGGACGTGTTTTTTAACCAAGACCCAGTCCCCTGGGTTCAGGTCATGACACAGGTTCCTCGATGCTGGAACTTCAGCCGCATGCACCTGAAGGGACACAGAATGGATGGCGTCAGACAGTCCTTTACAATAATCCAAGATCAGATCATCTGTAATATTCAATAGGGCAGTAGTTGGAACTGTGGGAAGTCTCATGGCCCTCCCCATCAGGATCTCGTGGGGAGAGAGACCTGTCCTCCTGTCAGGTGTGCTGCGCATGCTCATGAGCACTAAAGGAAGAGCATCTGGCCAACTCAAAGACGTGGATGCCACTACTTTAGCCAATCTATTCTTCAATGTGCCATTCACTTGTTCCACAATTCCTGAAGCTTCTGGTCGATAACTACAATGCAGCTTTTGATCGATATTCAGTGTGGAGCACAACATCTTCACTATTTCGCTGTTAAAATGTTTTCCTCTGTCAGATTCCAAAGAGGCAGGCACCCCGAAGCGCGGTATCAACTCCCTGAGCAACAATTTAGCCACTGTGAGTGTATCGCACCTACGTGTAGGGTACGCTTCAACCCATCTGGAAAATACGCATACAATCACCAACACATACCGAAGGCGATTAACTCTTGGCATTTCGATGAAATCTAGTTGCATTCTATTGAAAGGCCCCCCTGACCTCCCAATGTGACTCAGTGTGACTGGTGTTCGTTTGCCTACGTTCAGTTGTTGGCAGGTAACACATCGCTTACATACTGATTCTGCTGCTATTCTAAATTTAGGGCAATACCAAGTTTGCCTAAACACTCTCATCATAGCATCCCTTCCTAGATGTACTGGACCATGTATTTCTCTCGCCATGGGATTAGCTAATTCTTCAGGTAACACAGCTCTCCCATCTGCTGAAACCCAAAAATCCATTTCGCTTCGCACACAACCTGCTATTTCCCATGCCTTTTTCTCTGTTTCAGGTGCGTTCTCTTGCATTATTCTTAAATCCTCCCAAGTGTCTACAGTTTCTAACATCATGCTTAATTCAGTCTTTTCTTCTGCACCTTCTATTTCCACCTTTGAGAAAGAATAATTTTGTTCCGCACAATAGCGTGCGACTTCATCAGCGTATCTGTTGCCTTGTGACACAAAATCTGTATTCTTAGTATGAGCTACACACTTTACTATTGCGATGTCAACTGGACCTTGTAATGCTTCTAACAACAGCCGCACAAATTCTCCATTTCGAATGGGCGAACCAGAGGAGGTCATGTAACCCCTCTGAGACCACAACTGCCCGAAATCATGAAACACACCGAAACCATATTGGCTGTCAGTGTATATGGTGACTCTCTTTCCGTTTCCTGCTATGCAGGCACGAGTTAGGGCAATAATTTCTGCTACCTGTGCGGAATGTACTCCTTCCAGGCAAGCGGCTTCCACAACTCCAGTAATAGTACAAACAGCATAAGCTGCTCTCAACCGTCCAGTATCGTCTCTTAAACATGAGCCATCAACAAAGTAAATTTCATCGGGGTCAGACAACGGCTCATCCACAATATCTGGTCTGGGTTTCGTGCATAGTTCAGTCACATCAAGGCAATCGTGGTCTTCACATCCTTCGCCTTCTATTACAGTAGGTAATGGCATCAAAGTAGCAGGATTCAAGACAGAGCATCTCCTAAGAGTCACGTTCTCCGCAGCAAGGATAACTTGCTCGTAGCGCGTGAGCCTACTATTGGTCAGATGCTGCGTCTTCGTCCTGGTCATTAGCAATTCAACTGAATGTGGTACATACACCACCACTGGATGTCCCATCACAATACTCTCGCTCCTTTCAATGCTGACACCCGTTGCAGCAACGGATTTGAGACATCCGGGCAACGCTGCGGCTACTGGATCTAATGTAGCCGAAAAATATGCAACTGGTCTACGGGCATTTCCGTGGGTCTGTGCCAAGACTGACAAAGCACATCCCTCTCTCTCACAGCAATAGAGTGAAAATGACTTCTCGTAATCGGGCATTCCCAGAGCCGGAGCACGACACAAATCGTCTCTCAGCTGTAAAAACGCCACCAAACATTCTTCATCCCATGGTACCGGATCACTCACCTCCTTGTGCGTCAGTTTCTGTAAGGGCTTTGCTTTCAGTGAAAAGTTAACTATCCACTGTCGGCAGTAACCCACCATTCCTAGGAACATTCTAACTTCTCTCTGTGTTGTAGGCGCATTCATTTTCATTATCGCCTCAATCCTCTCCGGGGACACCTTACGTTTCCCTTTTTCTAACCTGTGCCCTAGATACTGTACTTCTGTCAAACAATACTGCAACTTGCTTGGAGATACCTTATGTCCATTTTCGGCTAAATGGTTCAGTAAGGCAATTGAATCTGCTTTACAGGCTTCCTCTGTCTCTGACGCAACAAGTAGGTCATCTATGTACTGTAATGCCAGAAACCGGTCCCCGGAAGCTTGTTTCCTTCCCAGTGTAAGAATTGGCTTTTGTAGTTTGGTTTGCACTGTTCCCATCATGCACTGGGACAGGAACAGACTAATTTGCATACAGCCAGGTTCTGAAACTGGGATGGTGCAGTGAGCTAAAAAACGGTGTTGGATCTAGCCCTGATCTCTTGACAGGGTGAGAGTATTCTGCTTAATTCAGAGACTCTGTCCCTCACCACCCCTTGTTGTAAATATTTTTGTCCACCCTAAGCGTGGAAGGGTATACTCAGACATGAGTCCCTTGCTCATTGCACCATCAGGATTCAAGCAAGCCGGGCCGAAGACGGCTGTAATGCCAGAAACCGGTCCCCGGAAGCTTGTTTCCTTCCCAGTGTAAGAATTGGCTTTTGTAGTTTGGTTTGCACTGTTCCCATCATGCACTGGGACAGGAACAGACTAATTTGCATACAGCCAGGTTCTGAAACTGGGATGGTGCAGTGAGCTAAAAAACGGTGTTGGATCTAGCCCTGATCTCTTGACAGGGTGAGAGTATTCTGCTTAATTCAGAGACTCTGTCCCTCACCACCCCTTGTTGTAAATATTTTTGTCCACCCTAAGCGTGGAAGGGTATACTCAGACATGAGTCCCTTGCTCATTGCACCATCAGGATTCAAGCAAGCCGGGCCGAAGACGGCTGTAATGCCAGAAACCGGTCCCCGGAAGCTTGTTTCCTTCCCAGTGTAAGAATTGGCTTTTGTAGTTTGGTTTGCACTGTTCCCATCATGCACTGGGACAGGAACAGACTAATTTGCATACAGCCAGGTTCTGAAACTGGGATGGTGCAGTGAGCTAAAAAACGGTGTTGGATCTAGCCCTGATCTCTTGACAGGGTGAGAGTATTCTGCTTAATTCAGAGACTCTGTCCCTCTTCACCCCTTGTTGTAAATATTTTTGTCCACCCTAAGCGTGGAAGGGTATACTCAGACATGAGTCCCTTGCTCATTGCACCATCAGGATTCAAGCAAGCCGGGCCGAAGACGGCTGTAATGCCAGAAACCGGTCCCCGGAAGCTTGTTTCCTTCCCAGTGTAAGAATTGCCTTTTGTAGTTTGGTTTGCACTGTTCCCATCATGCACTGGGACAGGAACAGACTAATTTGCATACAGCCAGGTTCTGAAACTGGGATGGTGCAGTGAGCTAAAAAACGGTGTTGGATCTAGCCCTGATCTCTTGACAGGGTGAGAGTATTCTGCTTAATTCAGAGACTCTGTCCCTCACCACCCCTTGTTGTAAACATCTATGTACTGGACCAGAACCGAGTTCTGCGGCAGTACTAGATTTTCGAGATTCTTCTTCAACAACTGATTGAAGATGGATGGGCTATCTGTGAATCCTTGTGGGATTCGACACCATGTTAAAACGCGATCTTCCATTTTAAAAGCAAAAAGATACCTGCTCTCTTCATCCAATGGGATTGAAAAGAAAGCCTGGCAAAGATCTATCACTGTGAACCATTCTGCTTGACATGGTATTTGAAACAATATCACTGAAGGATTCGGTACCACGGGACAACATGAAACGACTATGTTGTTAATTTTTCGTAAATCCTGCACTATCCTGAATTTCCCGCTAGGTTTCTGCAAACCCATAATCGGGGAGTTACAAGGACTACCCACGATTTCTTTCAGTATTCCCTGTTGTATCATTGACTCGATCACAGGTTTTATTCCCGCAATCATTTCCTGGGACAATTTGTATTGAGGCGTTCTTGGAAACTCAACATTTGGTTTTACCAGAATTTTTACCGGTTCTACCCCTTTAATCAATCCTATATCTTCTCCTGTGAAATCCCACACCTCTGACGCCACTGCATCTCTTAAATCTTGGGGAAGATCTTCTACAGTCAGAGTAGGATATAGTTCTACACAGAATTTTGAATTGGCCACCTTAAAGGTAGCATCATCATCGGTAGTCTGTACCTCCACTCCTTGCGGGGTGCAGTATATGGTGCAATTCAATTTGCATAACAAATCCCTTCCCAACAGACATACCGGACTCGAGTCACAAACCACAAACTGATGTTCGTTCATGTGGTTTCCAATTTTCACAGACACTGGTTCTGTCAAGGGACTAGTCATTCTTTTGTTCGCGACTCCTACCACCTGAATTGTTTCCCCTGACATCGGCAAGTCTGGAACCACCGCTGATCTCAGAGTCGAACGAGTAGCCCCAGTATCCACTAAGAACGTAGTGGGACACCCTGCCACTTCTGCCTCAACAAATGGCCCTCTTTGATCCACTTCTAGGACTGCCCCGAGGGTACAGTCCTCTTCACTGCTCACACGTTGTCCTGTCAATGGATCAATGTAATAACACTTTTCTTCCTCGATGAAGAGAGGCATCTGCTTAAAGACCTTACCCCCTGTCGCTACCTTCGGTGGCTGTGGGAACTGGGCCCGTGGGGCCGAAGTCCCCCCTTTGGCCACCTTGCCTCCTGGAACTGTCACCTTTGGAGTTGGGACTTCTTGAACCTGCTCTTCTACTTCTAGCTCTCCATTTTCGGGGTTAAAGGGACACTCGCGTCGCCAATGCCCCACCTGGTGACACTGATGACACTTTGTCGTTTTCTTTAAAGTGGCAAAGTCTATCCTAGGTCTCTGCCCTTCTTCATTATCTTTGTTCTGACCGTTTGGTTTTCGTCCCATCCCCTGCTTCTGCTGGCCACCCTTCCCAGCGGACTGCATTTGCACCACCATCAATTTCTCCTTTAGATTCTTGGCTTTAGAATCTATCTCGTCACTACAGTACCTCGCATAACGTAAAATCTCATCTAGTGGTTTGTTCTGCCAACAGATTAAATGCTGCTGTATCATCAAACAAATATCAGGTCTCAACCCCAAGACAAACTTTGACACAAACTGCCCTATATCTTTGGGATCCATTACATCTAGTCCACTGTATTGCTTGAATGTTTTCAATAATCTTTCATAAAACTCGTGAACTGTCTCCTTGGGTTCCTGCCTTGTTCGGTCTATTTTCACCCAATCTATATCTTGTGGTGGTACCTTATCTTTCAGCCATGCTATTACCCTTTCATACTTTCGCATGACAATCTCGGACGGTCCATTAGTCCGAACATCCCTCACTGGTTCAGTATTTGGCCATTCAACACTAGTCTTGCACGGGGTCCATAAATCAGATGGGACCACGATGTCAAACAACGTGTTCAAATCTATCCACAGTACTTTCGAGATTTTGACAAACCTCTCTACCTGCTTATACCATTCTACTGGATTGTCCCTCAACTTCGGAAATGAGTTGGTAAATGCAGCTAAGTCTCCTCTACTCCAGGGCACATGTACATAATTTCCATTTGATATTTCTCGCAAAGGGAATGCCTCCATCTGCATTACCCTTCCCTCAGGGGTCATCACATTTGTACTTCGCCTAACTGTGCCCTTTTTTGACCACCATTCTTCCCATTTGTCCAATTCTCTCCACACTCTTATCCCTGATACCAGCTCTCTTATGTGTGTTTTTAATCCAGTAGTTCTCTTCTCATCTAGATCCTGGTCTGCGTACTGTAATCTGTGGTTACTCTGTAATGCCCTTGTCCTAGATAAATCCACGGCATACCTGTCTGCCAAATCAGTCAGTTTCTCATGAAACGCTCTAGCTTTCCTAGTAATATCCTTTGCCATGAACAATAACTCATCCTGTTCATACAATTCTATCCTTTCCAAAGGCAAGGTTCCATCTATTATCTCATCAACATCTGATTTTAAACTAGTAACATCGAGCCTTTTTGCCTTAATTTCAGCTTTCAAGACACTCAATTTAGCTCCTCCATCCGCATCTCTCCCATCCCAGCTCCGAGATCTACGTTTAGGTATTGGTGAGTTATAGGGAGTCCTCCCTTGTTCCCATCTTTCTTCAATTTCCTCAACCCTCGGAGGTGGTCTATCCATTAACAATCTATTTATCAGATTGTCTTCCGACTCGCTTTCCTCGTCTTCTTCCATGAGGTTTCCTCCTCCTGCCACCTCCCTCATCGGATACATTTTTTCCACCTCAATAACCTGTACCCTCCACCGCTTTGCTTCCTCATCCCATTTAGAATCTCGCACTGCTCTTACCGATCGCGTCAGTCTTTGTTGACGCCTGTTCAAATTTCTGTCGTGTGCAGCCCTAATCCATGCATTAAGGGCCTCAAACTGTGTTGGTCTGGGTGAGGGTTTCAATGAGGACATGGTTGCTTTTAGCCGATGTAACACCTCTAACTTAAACGTCCCGTACCTCGGGAACTGCATTTCCTCATTCCCTTCCGTAAGCTTATTCCAAGCCCCAATCCATAATATGGTATGCAGCCCCACATTCGTTGCCATATAGTGAGCTGGTGTACCCTCCGGCGGAGCCTCCTCCCCGTAATAATGCTCACTTCGTTTACGTTTAAAAATCCCTTTCAAACACTTAAAACACTTCATGATTTCTCTTTTCTCTGCGTTTGTTTACTTCCTGATGACACTCCACCAATCTCAGCGCCGTTCTCACTAACTGGCCTATCCGTACGCGACTTTCCTCCGACGTCACTCTAGCCGCCCAACCAGAGCGCGGCTCTAGCTAACGTCACACCAACCGCTCAATCACAGCGCGGCTCTAGCCGACGTCACCCGTCCCCCTTCGCAGCAGTTCCCCTCCTTTCTCAGCTCGTCTCATCGGTCATGCACGCATCCCATTCATACTCTGAAAAATGATTACTTCCGTCCAAGCGATCACCTTTCTTGACTGTACGCCCACAGTCTTTCTTTAGTTGTCACCTTAACTTGACGAAATGTCTTTCCGTTTACTTCCAGACAATCGCCTTCACTGATAGGTTACTCACACACAGTAACTTCCGACCAGCGTCCGTTACTCATACGCTCACTCTTACACTCCCCCTATCTTGGATCCACGGCGGTCAATGGTACCTCGTGACCTCCGTACTATGGTCGACAACTACCCTGGATGTTCGATACACCCAAAACCACTTAAGCTCTGGCCTGAACTTAAGATTTCACCAGTTCACCCGTTTACCAGGTAACCAGCTTACCAGGTTGCGCGCGCTCACAACCTTCTCTCATTCACACTACAGGCATTCAACTCCGCAAGACATTACAATACAAATACAACACAAAACACCGCAATCTGTTCACGCATGACCCTTTTTATACTCACTCTCCGATACTGCTGCTTTTCTCGCACCGTCTGCACCTTTCGGCACACGATTCTTCCGCTGTTCGTCTCTCGACGTCTAGGGGCCTTGGGGTAAACTAACCTCTCTAGATTACCTTCCTCAAGAAGATAACCATCCTCTGCTACCAACTGTTAACGCGGGATTACTGGTTACTAGTTACCTTACCAAATCCCAAACTATGTCGACTGAATCGTTGGTACCTGTCATTGAGTAAAAGGTAATCTTACAATAAATCAATAAATTTAAGAACTTACACCACTCTAAATGACCACTGACCAAATTTTAAGTTTCAAAGATGTAATATAAAGTCAAAGATAACTGAAGATACAAACTTCTCAAAATGAGATTAAGAAGATAAATCGGTATCACTATGAACATGAACTTTTTGAATAGTCTGAGTCTGAAAAACAGAATAATAAGTACAAGCTCAAAAACCATAAGGGTTGCCAAAATGGATACAAGTTGCAACCTCAAAGTCATTACAGAAAAGAAAATTAAGGTTAGTCTGTCCCTACCCTATACTAAGTGACATCCCTACTTAGCAAGATCTTTACCCCTCTAGGTGTCAGCCGTGGTGACTTCCTAAGAAGATCACGCACTTCTCTTTGTCTCTTCTCTGATAATGGGTCTCTCCTGATCAGCCTATCTGCCTACCCATCCGCTTCCTTAGGCTCCCAAAATCATCTGCTCTGCTCTCCTCCCGGGTCTCTTTCCCTAATACCAAATCACATTTCCAATAGAAACGCCCCTTGGGACGCCCCTCACGTGGTACATCTTTGCGCGGCAAACTCCATGATGGTACTCTTGAAGACCCTCGTTAAAGTTGACCTTGGTTCCCAGGCTTCTTCTCCAGTGCGCTGATACCCCCTGAAATTCCTGGAAACTCCTACAGGCCTGCGCAAGGCGCCACTGAACAAAGTCCCTTTCATTCGAGCTGATTAGGACCCTCGCACCTGCATACAGCTCGTCCTGCAGTGGGCCTCAAATTCCAGACTCCACCATATCTATAGGTCATAAAATATAAGCGAAGCTCTGTACTTGACACCTCTCGACTTCTACTCTAACGAGCACATGGCACATCAAAGGAGATGACATTATCAGTTCAGGCCTACTTGATTTACATGAAGCAGGTCCCTGCACTCTTAAGACATTAACTTGATTTAAACAACATTCTTAACTAGCATACGTTTCTAAAATAACACATCTATAAAGCATATATTTCAAACTTAGTTCGATAATACATTTGGAAGAACCACGTCAACCTTGTCTCACATTATTTTAGCAGCACGTTTAGATTTGCTGTGAATTGCCATGAGGCCTACACATTATACTGGATTTTCAGAGTTCTATTCAACTCTAACATGATTCCTTTAACATGAGAACATGAGGTTTTCATATTCATCCCAAACATTTCTACATTAGTCTCACACAGTTATGATTATTGTTACTCTACTTAAACATTCTATGCATTTCACCACTGAATATAAGACACTCGGTGTATTTCACTTCTAAATATAAACACTCTGGTGCAAAGTACATGTTAACTAACTACGTGCTTGTAAATATGGTACACTTATACATTTTTTTTTCCAAACTTGTGCTCTCTCACCTGCATAGCTAAAGACCTTTAAAATAAAAGAACATGGGATGAAAGCAATGCGAAATAAGCCTGAGGCAGCCGAAGCCACAACAGAGCAGTGTTCCCAAAGGCACATTGTAAATGTAAATACAATGTAGAAAACAAACCCAATGGCCACAGACCCAAAGCCATGAGCGGCTTTCAACATTTATATCCCCTCACGGCAGTGAAAAACTGTGTCCATTAACTCATTGCTGCATTTCATGCAGCACTTATTGTTGCATAATCTTTGATGTGCCATGGGGAAGCTTACTGGCACCCCTTAAAAAAAGGCGCCATTTACTAGGGGTCGTATTGGTTACATTGTACAAATGTGATGGGGATGGATCACATCAAGTGCAAGGAAAACACACCAAATTTTCATTGGTGAGGTGATGAAATATTCTGAGACATGACGAGCAATGTCAAATTGCCCAGTTCACAAGATGTGTACTTAGGACGGAGCTTGGTGTTTGTGGACAGGTGGACATTTTATACCTGAGATTAGCATAATATGACACCATACTGCCGTTGTAACATGAGTCCATTGGAAATTGTGGGCAGGAGATGTAGAATGGACATAAGAAGCCTGGAAATTGGGACTTGCCACATGTTTGCCATAGAGAAGTGGTGCTCAGGCTGGCTGTAAATGATTTGCTGACTAACCAATATGGCTTGGGTCCCTGGGTCACTGCTTTTTTGGATTCAGATGTCTGCAGCAGGCTCAAATTGGTCTTGCAAGCATTGGGCCACGGGCAGAGAAGAACTTTTAGGGTGCACTAGCTGTTCTACCCGGGGCTTAGACAGAACTGTTGTAAGGTTAGCTGTTGCTCAAGTGCCTTTGTACTATCCCCTCCAGGAGTGGTGTTGAGGGCACTCTGGGCCGTTTCCCCAGAACAGTGGAGTCTTGTGCCGGTCGTGGGATATCAAATACTCCAGAAGAAGTCTGCACATGGTGTCCCACCAGCCCTCCACAGACCTGGCTCTACAGTTGAAGGACCCTGCTTATCCTGGTTCACGCTGCCTCCGATTGGACTCACATCTGCTCTTTCTTTCCGGTCCTGGGTTGCTGATGGTGGAGCAGCCTGGGTGGCATAGATAGAGTGGCATAGATGGTACTTTCATCACCCTTTGTGTGAGGGGGCTGTGGGTGTCTTTGAGCTTGCAGGCTGTGGAGGTAGGAGGGGGTTCAGCTTCCTAGAAGAATGATGCTATCAACTGAGCTGGAGAATGTTCCCTCTTGAGCATGTAAACATCCTTGCTGGTTCACATGAACAAAAGTTGTGTGGCGCTGTCAGTAAATGTTTTGAAAATTATCCAGGAGACCTCTCCCAACACCAGTTAACAGGGTTGTATCACACACTGCAAATACACAGTGGATGTTGTAACATCCTTCCTAGCCTGGATACCCGCCAATGACTTTGCCACACACAGAATTTAATATTACACGTCTTTACTAGTCTGCATGTAAGTGCGATCTCAACATTCTAAAACAAGCTTTTAATGCATTCAGGTCTGACACTTACGTCACAGCTCTACAGAGTTCACTAGGACCCAAAAGGGTACCATCATAAAACTTGCAAGACACTACATCATTAAATAAATTTTTTTTTTTTTTCACAAATCAGTATATATTTGTATGTACAATTACATCTCTACAATCAACCTTCTTGGTACTTTAATTATCCAACCTGATCTGGTTATTGGAAGCTGGGAGCTGTCATGTTCAGTATCAAAGATTTTTGAAGACAGTGAAGAGGTAACAACAGTCACTCAGTTTTCTGGTTAAGTCTTTCCTTCACTACATCGATCAGAAGACTGATGAATCTTATTCAAAAAGTGAGATGAGTCTTTGGCAAATGACTTTCCAGAATTCTGGTCAGTCACCAAGTGTCCCCTGGTCCACCAAGTGTCATCATGGGTCCCCATAGAAAGGTTTAGCATCATATTTACTCTTTACGTTTGTCAGGCGATCACTAGATCGCCTCCCTTAAATTCAATGGCCCAGATGTATTACCTTTTTGCGGTCACAAAAGGGAAATCAACCCGTTTGTGACGGCAGAAATGGTGGTTGTATGTACAAACGCTATTTTGCGATTCACTGACATGCAAAAAAGCATTTGCGACTCGCTATTAGGAAGGGGAGTCCCTTCCTAATAGTGACTCTAACACCAATGTACTATTGTTTTGCGACCGCATTTGCCATCACAAAGCACTCGCAGTTTACCACCTAATTTATGTAGGTGGTAAATCACTTGCAAACGAGAAGGAGTCCCCAGGGGACCCCTTTCCCTTTGTGAATGGGTGCGAAAATATTTTTTACGAGCAAGCAGTGCTCCCAGGGACCACTGACTGCCCTTAAAAAATGAAACAGAAACGTTTTTTTTATTTTTTATAAATGCATCTAAAAAAAACTGTTTTATTGAAAAAGTAGTCACAGACATGGTGGTCTGCTGACCCCAGCAGGCCACCATCCCTGTGAGTGCTAGCCATTCCCAATGCAGGCGCAAATTGTGCTTGTCTCATGAATATTCATGAGGCATGCAATTTGCGACCCCATTGGGAATCGCAAACAGTGTCTGAGACACTGTTGTACATTCAGTGTAGCTAGTTACAAATTGCAAGTCACAATTCTGCACAATTTGCGACTCGCTAAACTGAATGGTCGTTCATCTGGCCCAATGTTCTTTGCATGTCACCTCTTGTCTGCATAGGTTTTCATTTTATGCTTGTTGACCAAGTCCTATGTGCAAGTTGTGTCCTCTTTTCCTTTTCTTTTTTTGGTCCATTGAGGTCACTTGATTGTCATTGCTCTCCCTAACATCAAAGTTGCAGGACTGTTGCCTGTGTTTGAGTGAGGTGTTGAACGAAAGCCTTGCAGGGTAGAATTTAATACAAGTATTAAACTGAGCCTCTCAAGAGTTGCATGCTGTTCTTTTTATTAACGTACTCATCGAGTCCATTGGCCTGCGACCATAAAGGTGTACTTTTCTGATGCTTTATGATCGAGGCTTCAAGTAATCCTTGAATTCTCGATCCTTGCAGTATAACTCCTTCCTGAGTTATGGACAGTTCATCTGGTGAGAGGTCCAGTGTGTCAGTTCCATGACTGATGTGTAATTATATCTTTCAACTTCAGCATGTCACTGTTATGGCTTGTGGCAGTAATTATCTGGGCTAATGATTGAGCAGCTGGCGTATTTGATTTTACAATGAAATGAATGTAGACTACAGCCGTTTTGGATGGAGTATCCTGACCTTGTATAGACACTCTTAAAAAGTAGTCAGCAGGGTTTTGATGATTCCCTGGACAATGCCCAATGGTATAATTGTACTCTTGTAATTGTTGTCCAGATTGTTCAATGCAACGAGGCATCTTGGCTTTTGGATTGCCAACGATAATCAATAAAACTTAATGATCAGTTACCAGCGTAAAAGGCTTTCCATACAGAAATACATGGAAATGTTCACAAGCCCATATCATGGCTAAATTTCTTTCTCAGGTTCTGAGTAAGCATGTTCTGTCTGGGACAAATGTCTACTGGCATATGCCACAATATGCCTTTGAACATTTAGGTGTCAGCTGTGCTGCACAAGGATAGCGCCTAACCCGACTAGGCTAGTGTCAACAGCAACCTCCGTGTGAAGCTTTGGATTGAAGTAGGCCATTTGAGCAGCAGTTTCAATGGCTTGTTTGATTTTCTTGAAACTTCTCTTACATTCTTGTGACCACTTGAATGGAATATTTTTCTTCGTTAACTCTCGTAATGGAGCACTTCTAGTAGCAAAGTCTTGTGTGTATCTTGAACAGTAATTGGCCATACCCCAAAATGAATGTATCATAGAATTATCTTGTGGGGGATCAGCATTTGACAGGGCTTGTCCTATTGCATGATCAGGTGTCATACCCCCATCTAAAAAGATATGGTCAAAGAACTTTAACTTTGTCTTGTGGAACTCAAGCTTGTCTGCATTCAAAGTCAAACCTATACCAATAAGTAAATGGAAAACTTGTGTGAGAGCTTTATCATGCTCCTTCTGTGTAGCTCAGAAAATCAATGTGTCATCGCTATAATTGAATGCATTCACAACAGGCTGTATGACATGTCAAATGGCATCTTAGAAAGGTTCTGCAGCTGATGACACACTAAAATGGAGTCTCTTGTATCGAAACAGGCCAATATGTGTAGAAAAGGTTGCAATATACCTGCAATCATCTTCGAGTTCCAACTGATGATAACATTTATTTAATTCAAGGCGAGAGAAGGCTTTTGCACCATTTAATTACATTTTCATGTCAGCAATGTGTGGAGCTTGATGTCACTCTCGCTCAACTGCCTTGTCTGCTTGATGCTTGTCAATGCATATGCATACAGCTCCTTCATGGTTCTTTTTTGTGCACTACCACAATGAGAGAAACCCTTGGCACAGGACCAGTTAAGCACTCAATATGCTTAAGTAACATTTCAAGTTCTTTTCAACAGCTCCCAATAAATGAAAAACAATTCATCTATATCTCTGAGTAACAGGACAGACATCATCATTCATATGCACCTTTACTTTCATATCCTTAATCCTTCATAAACCATTAAACAAGGAAGGGCATTCACTTACTATTTCGTGGTGAGCATTCATGTTGCAATTCGCAGTACTCAGTCCCATATCAGTAGTGGTACTGAAACTGAGCAGACTGGCACTTGACACTATACCTTGAAGCACATGGATGGGTGCTTGCACCTTCGTTTTCTTGTGTTTCACTGTCGCTACAAGTGGACCTTGACTTTTTATGGGCGTCGATGCAGCCTCGGTGAATACTTAGATTTTTGATGGCATAAGTCGTGGCAATGGGGATAAATCATTGTATCTTCTGGCATTATGTTTATCGATGCACCACTGTCGATGATTAAAGGTAGTGAGCAACCTTTTCTTTCAATGTAATCCATGGACAATGTTTGTATGACTTTGGTGCTTCGGGATGTCTACTTTTCTTTTACATTGTTCCTCACAGTCAGCCAGTCCTACATGCACATGTTTCTCTGAGGTAAACATTAATATGGCATAACAATCTTCCTCACTTTCACTGGGTATTAAGCGGAAGAAGTGTTTGACGATGATTTAGATGATGATCGACTTCATTCATCCATTTTCCCTCTGCCAGAACCCTACCTTCTTGTCTGGGGACACACGCTGCCGCTTGAGACACCCTGCTGGTCTCCTCCGCCGCCGCTGCACGTTTCCATCGGTGCACGGCCGCCGAGAGTGGAGACCACAACCCCCAGCGATCCCTGCGGGCGACCACGCCCACCACTTGTTTTGGCGCCAGGAGGCGCATTTAAACACTGACAGGGCTCCCGCGTCGCGGGACCGCGCCGGGCAAAGCCCGGGCCAAGGGCGGGCCCGTTTGAGCCCGCTTGTGACCGGACCGGGCCCCCCCTCTTGGTCTTCTGGTATTCGTTCTGTAATTGCTCCAAAGACTTGTTGTTTGCACGCTTCATTCTATCTATAAGGCACCAACTGATAATATGTCCACAAGGGGAAGCAGAAGTAAAACTGCGGCGGGAGGAGGTCAGATAATTGGGCCATTGTATACCTTTATAACAAGGGTGAATGAAACTATAGATCAGAGCATCATTCTCCTTGAATGCAGAGTATCCCAAGATCTACAAATAGCTAGGCGCTCATCCTTGGGACCCCTCGCTTTAGCAAGAACCCCAGTACAAACTCAGGATTCAGATTCAGGTACCTTGAATGATGTTAGGACAGAAAGATTTAGTCTGCCAAATATAGTGGACCTGTCTGTATCCCAACACCTATCAGATTCCCAACTAAGTCTTGCTTTAGAAAAATCACCTAATTTACTTATTAATCACATGCCAGACGAAGTAGGGAATACACAGTTACGGGGTAAGAGAGAGGGTGCTATACCAAAGCAAAAGAAACAAGCTATAGATGTATTGGCTAAGGAGAAAAATGCACCAACGAAAAAGTCTAGTAAAGTAAAAAATCACCAAACAAAAAACGGGAATAGCAGATTAACCCCTGGAGAAACTACTGAGGACCTGGAATTAGGAATTACTGAGACCCTCGTGGTAGGGGGGGACACGCATAACTGTTGTGAAGCACCCAGCAGCCTGTTATTAAAATTGGGGAACTTTTTAGATCTTATTTTACCCCTATAGAGACTAGACTCTCAACTATTGAAAAACAACTAGCTGGGCTGCATGCCTTTTCAAAAATCATCCCTAAGACTGCTACGAACACACCTAACCCTGGGCCCTCTCTAACAGGTGGGACTAAAACTAAAACTGGAAATAACAATACTGTAGGTCCTGGGCCCAAGAAGACCACAGCACAAGTGCTGAGTACTACCATAACAACTAAGACATCGACAGCCCAAGTAAATAAAAACCCAGCGAAACCAATAAATGATTCCGCACTTCCCCAATCTACTAAACAAACAGGAAGCCTAGTTAAGTTAACACCTCCGCCCCCGGACAAGGACAATGATCAGAAGAAGGGAGAAAAAGAGCATAGACGCGCGGTTCATCTCCCTCCAGAGGCATGCTCACTGGTAGTAATCATGACCGGGGTCCCAGAGGTAGCTGATCACATCACTGAAACCAACTGGTCTCTAAAAAATAAAGTACAATATTGGCTTAATGTCAACCGACCATTGCCTCCACACTACAATACTAGGATTCTCACAGTCCGCAGAGTTCCCTGGATAGGCAAAGAGCGCAAAACTACCCAGGGTGACTGTGTTATAATTAACTTTGATGATCCTCGTACTGTAGACTACATATGTTCTTGGAATACACAGGGCTCCTACAAACATATAGAAACGAAACAACTCTCTTTTTTCTATCCTCCCAGGAGTCGTTTGTGGCCAGGCAATGATAGGAATTGGAGCAGATCGGGCTACCAAGATTGGAGTGAAGAATGGGGTAGCTGGGGAGGGAACTTGGGTAACTGGGGAGGAAATATGGGAAGAGACGTTGGCCCCACGGATAATTTCATGGGGCTTCCTACCTATAACAGATATAGCTGTTTAGAGATGGTCGACTGACTGATACCAACCTTCAACCCATATAAGGAACAGGGTGGTAATAGCAAGTATAACAGTAGAAATAATCAGCAGCTCAATGTCAATCAGACCCCCAACCCCCCACCCATGGGGATAAATAATGACAGACAGGAAATAATAATACCAGCAATAAGTAGCAACGAGGGTATAGATAGTACGCTACCCGCAAGGGAAACCCCGCTAGAAAGAATTGTAACTGCTGACAGCATCATAGATGTCAGTACCAATATACCTAATATACCAACTAAGTCAAATTCTGATCTAGCGATCCTTAGTTGGAATGTGGCCCGCCTGGAGCCAAGATTGTCTGACCTAAATTGGTTAGAGACACTTTCTAACATAGACATAATTATTCTCCAGGAAACATGGGCCACTACTAACCTGCACATTGAGGGCTTTCACTGTAACAGTGTAATTGCGGGTAAACCCGATTTTGGTAGACCGATGGGCGGATTGTTAATTGGCATCAGGGTTACTGCAGGTGGGATTATCAGGGTAATACCAACCAAGAGCCCTAATATTCAGATCATTGAGTATAAAAAAAAAGGTCCCCTTCTATATTATTAATTTTTACAATAACGATTTTCATTCAATCCCAAACATTAATTTTACTGAACTATCTAAAATTTTGAGCTTCTTAACTGAATCCCTAGAAAATATTATAAATAAAAGGATTATTCTAGCTGGGGATTTTAACGCAAAAATTTCTAACTCAGATAGACCAGGGGCCAATACTCGTAATGACCGAGCAGATAAAAGGGGGCAGGAATTGGACTTGCTTATCCGTGAACATATGCTAACTAACATCATGGAGGCAAGCCCAACACCGAATGACAACTATGTCCCCACATTTAGGGGTGGAGATTACTCCTCAACCATAGACTACATTTTTATGTCACCCGAACTTATTGACAGTCTTACGATGGCCAAGGTTATTGTGACTGCATTCGGGGATCATAATGCACTGGTTGCGAATATAAGATTAGGGCCCGCCAGTATTTAAAACCTCTATGGGGCTAGAGATATAACCCCCGCTACAAATAATTTAAGACTGAAATGGAGGAAGGTGGATAGTGGTAGTATAACTAACCAACTCACTATCAAACATCAAAATTTAATAGATTCATGTACGACTGTCGATGGGAATCACCAAAGGGTGATCTCAGATTTTACTAATCTGTGCTTAGTTATAAAAACAATTTTAACTGTCCCTAATTGTAAAATTAATACGGACCCTAAGTGGTTCGATAACAACTGCTCTGCCCGAAATAGGGCCCTACAGAATGCATTGAATGCTAAACCTAGATGTCAAATTAAGGTCAGGGAGGCAAGAAAGAACTACAAAGCAGAAATAGGGAAACGTAAGACAATTATTCTGTCAGAACGCTGGGAGGAGTTATCAGACTCAGGCTCTGGGAAAAAAGGCACAATTTTCTGGGCCGCAGTAAAAAACCTGCGTAATATGGGTACACAAATGTCAGCAATAAGCTGTACCATTTCCAGTCACCAATGGGAAAACCATTTCTCTAGGGTGTATGCAACACCACCAAATATTAACAATAACTTTGTATTAGGTGACTTACGCCCCTTAGAGATTAGCCTGGGTGAGGTTATCGCCGGTATTAAACAAAGCCTCGGCAATAAAGCCCTAGGGCCAGATGGCCTCCCAATTGACGTTATTAAATGGAAACCAGAACTTTGGGCACCCATTCTGACAAATGTATTTAACAGCCTACCTTTAGTGCCCATACCCGACACATGGTCTACAAGCATAATAGTGCCTATATATAAAAAAGGAGAGAGAACAGACCCAATGAACTACAGACCCATCTTTCTCCTAGATAATACTCTCAAAATTCTGGGAAGAGTATTATACAATAGAATTAATGAATGGGCAGACGAAACAGGCATCTTAGACTCCTGTCAAATGGGGTTTAGGAGTGGGGTTGGAACAACCGAGCAGTGTTTAAATTTAAACCTAGTAATTGGTAAATATACTATCGCTCGGTCTGCACCAATCTATCTAGCTTTTATGGATTTATCGTCTGCATTTGACCTAGTAAATAGGTCCAAATTGTGGACGATCCTTTTAGAATATAGTTTGGACGAATCACTTGTTTATTTTCTTGCGTATTTGCACACTGACACAAGGGCACAAGTAAGGATTGGGATGGGGGGGAACTGTCAGACCCCATAAAAGTAGAAAGAGGAGTCAGGCAGGGGTGCGTTTTAGCACCCCTGTTATTCATTATTTATATAAATGGACTAAACAAATCCCTAAAATTGATAACCCCAGATGTCCCGAAAATAAGGGGGAGATTGTTACCGACTCTGCTTTATGCAGATGACGCGGTGCTTATGGGTCTAACCCCGAACGCCTTGCGCAGCCTGGTAAAAGACTTTGTGCAATATATGGAAAAACTGGATCTTAAAGTAAATTTAAAAAAATCTTTTATTATGTCTTGTGGTCCGGGTAAGAGACAACTTAGTTTTATTTCAGTGGGCGTAGATAAACTTCATTCTACCAACACCTTTCCCTATTTAGGAATGGTTTTTGCTGCGAGCGGCTCGTGGAGTGGACACTTAGCCCACGCCACGAGCAAGTTCTCAAAATCCATTAATTCTATTCTTAGCCTCCCACGGCCTAGGAAAGTAGACGCTACTAAAACAATTAAAAAAATTTATAAATCACAATGTGTACCAGTAGCTACTTATGGAGCAGAGATCTGGGGTCTAGGAAAAATACCGAGTATTCAGATAGAGGAAAACCGCTTCTGCAGAAAAATCCTCGGA
This sequence comes from Lissotriton helveticus, assembly GCF_964261635.1. Taxonomy (NCBI): domain Eukaryota; kingdom Metazoa; phylum Chordata; class Amphibia; order Caudata; family Salamandridae; genus Lissotriton; species Lissotriton helveticus. Next base: position 1,264,782,116 of record NC_136069.1, read on the forward strand.
GCACCCATTTCCTCCTCGGAATACATTTGCCACTGTGAACTGAATTTGTATTATATATCAGATTTTATTGCTTCCAGACCGGCAATATTCTGGCTTGCCATTTGGAAAAATGACATGGCTGGCCTAACCCAGGACATGATAAGAGACTGCCTTTGTTGTGATAAAGGGATGTTAATACCTTGGCTCTCTGGAGTGTTCAAAGAATTAAGTAGCGTAGGTAAAGGAGATCTTTTTCTTGATCCTAGTAAAATTAATCTCAAAGATAAAAATGATTTAAAATCTGCACTGTATGCACTTTACAGAGAAGAAAGATTGGTAAGGGAATCAATTAAACCTACAATCCAGGCTTACTTGAGCAAAGATCTGTATATACAATCAATCCCTCTGTACCAGGGCCGGACTGACTACCGGGCAGTTTTGAATGCTGCCGAGCTGAGTGCTGCTTTCATTGCAGTGGGGGCTGATTTCGTTCCTGGAGAAATAATTAAAGCAAAACGAATTTCGTTTAGCACACGCAGGTCTCCAGGAACGAAATCAAACCCCAGCTCAGCAGCATTGCAAACTGCCCGGTAGCCAGTCCGGCCCTGCTCTGTACCTCACGCTTCCAATGACAAAGTGGGAAAGATCTTTGCTTTTTCGCCTCAGGGCAGGGACTGTGAGATTTTTATTATGTTTTCCACTAGGCTTTACCTTTTTAAAATCTGAAAACAACTTGTGCCCATGCAATGATACGAGCCCAGAAACTGATTTACATTTCTTTTTCTTTTGTAAATTTTATCAAAAATATTTTAAATGGTTTTTAGCACCTTATTTTAAAAAGCACAGACCATTTTCTTTGAAGGAATCAAATTTGATGTTGTTGAATCTAAATAATGAAGAGTTGATATTCCGCACTAGCACTTTTCTAAGAGTTATTACCCATGTTCGTAAAACAATGGAGAACCCTTAGTAAATCTGAGAATTACATTCATAATTTTTCTCATACTGCTGTTTTTTAACTATTGTAAATACGTTATTTGTTTTGGGATTGTCTGAATTGCTTTTATGAATTTGCAAAAATTTGAATAAAGATTCTGAATTGAATTGAATTGACTTCATTCAGTGTCAATTTGCTACAATTGATGTCGCCACTTGGCCTTGTGGGGGTGCATTGAACGTTGCTTCTGAAATGCTTTTGCGGCCATTTTGTTCTTGCACCATGTCGCACTTGCTTTTTCCTTTGCTTTATAAGCCGTCACAAGATGGTTCTCTTTCCCACAACCTTTACATATCTGTCCAATGATGGGACACCTTTGTGTGGAAATGAAAATCCACATCTAAAACATAACTTATTTTTACATAAAGACATTGCTTTGAGTTCTTCAATCTTTTGTTTTGACTTACTTTTTATATTTATGACTGATTCACTCAGGGCACCTCCGGCCTCCATGTAAGCAGCTTGTCTTTCAGCATCCTCCTCAGCTCTGGCAGCCATCAACACTCGCTCCAGAGTAGGCGTTTCTCTCAGCATTCGTCGTCTGAATTAATCTGACAAGTGTCGATTAATAACTCTAAGATGCAAACCTTCTTCATCATTAAATTAATTGAACTTACAATATTTGATGAGTGTATTGAGTCTCTCCACAATCATTAAAGGTTTCGCCAACTTTTTGGCATTCTTGAATAAAAATGTATCTTATGTAACCAATGTTTGGTACTGGATTGAACTTGAGATTCAATGTTTCTTTAATCTGACAGTGTGTGATTTCTTCATCAGTTCACTGCATTTTCTTTATGGCTTCTTTCACACCATCACCCGCAAGATTTTTGAGATACTTGATAGTCTTTTTGTTATCAGTCTCTTCAAGTGCATCGATGAAATCATCAGGTGTCTCTATTCAAGCACATGGACGCGATTTACAAGTAGTAGTTATGTCACATATGTGACCTCTAGCTTGCTCCCTGCTACTCCTGGCACTGCCTTTGCAACCCCTGGTTTCAGAGGAGGCAAAGGTCTTGCCCCTCTGAGACTAGGGTTCGCGATGGAATGGGACACGTGTGGCACACACAAAGAGGTTGCTTGGACCATGGCAAACTCTCTGGGAGAGCACAGTCGTTCTTCAGTTTACTTATCCCCTATCTCATCGCCAGTTGTAGCGTCCTCCACAGCCTGGGTACCCACCAATGACTACACAACACTCTGAGCTTAATATTACATGTCTTCATTCATTTGCGTGTAACTACTAACTCAACAAGCTTTCATTGCTTTCGGCTGTGAGACCTACGTCACAACTATACGAAGTTGTAGGAGCCAAAAGGGTTCCATCATAAAACATGCAAGTCAATACAGATGTTAGGACCAAGTGGAAAACCTGAAGCAAAACATTTTGTGTAATTTCTATACGTGCAACTACTGTAACTTAAGCACAAATTGCATCAATCTACTTTTAGGCAGTTCAGTTAACTCTCCATTTTAAGGATGTTATAAGCACATGACAAATAGGCTTAATAGAATGTTGCCTTACATTCAACAGGTTTATACTAGTTTCTCCAAGAAAAAAGATCAATACTGTTGGTGTGCAAACCTGTCTTTAACCCCTTCCATGCTCATGACGGAACGGTTCCGTCATGAGCTACGGTTGAGCTGTGCTCATGACGGAACCGTTCCGTCATGACCACGCCCGTTTCTATTACCGCCCAGCACCGGAGGGGGAAACGCGGTCGCACGGAAAAGGTTAATTATCATGCTAAAACCATGCCAATGGTTAGGACTGGGAGCGGTGTAGTCCCTATTCCGACTATGGTGGTCCCAGATTGGACCCATCACTAATACATTTAAGATCAAGTTCAATAACCAGGACTGAAACATTCTCAATACGAATGAAAATCACATGTTATAGTTTTCATGGTTTATATAAGGAATGTGTAGGCAAAATACATAGACTATGCAATCAAGGAGTTTATGCAATCAAGGAGTTTAGCAACAAAACATACAATGCATAAGTACAAAGTTTGAGTTTGAGTTTGAGTTGGGATTTATAAAGCGCGTAGCTACCCTCGGGCATCCCAGCGCTGACAAGACCTTGTATCCAGGGGAGAAGAGAGGGAGTGAGATGGGATGAATTACGGGAAGAGCCAGGTTTTCAATTGTTTCCAAAATATGAGGAGGTTGTGTTCACTCCTCATGGCCAATGGGAGGGTGTTCCAGAGTCTTGGGGCATTGTAGGAAAACAAGCGGCCTCCGGATCTGGCCTTTCTTATCCTTGGGATGCTGGCAAGGGCGAGGGAGTCAGATCTTAGTTGCCTGTAGGACTGATGGGGTTTCATCAGAGGTTTGAGAATTGGGGGGCCTTTATCGTGCAATATCTTGTGGGAGATGCATAGGGTCTTGAAGATAATTCGCTCCTTCACTGGGAGCCAGTGAAGGCTTTTGAGAGCTGGTTTCGCCGAGCATCTTGCTTTAGTTCCCGTTAGGATTCTGGCCGCCGCGTTCTGAGCCACCTGTAGTCTGTGAACAACTGAAGCGGGGGCCCCCAGGTACAAGATGTTGCCATAGTCCAATCTGGAGTTGACCAGCCCCTGCATCAGTAGCTTCCTCGACTGAAAGGGAATCAGGTGGAGAATCTTTCGGGACATGCGGATAAGGCCGAAACAGGTGCCTGATGTTTTTCTGGCCTGGGTTTTAAAATTCAGGTCCTGGTCCAGCCAAATGCCAAGACTTTTGACCTCGGTTTTGGGTGTTGGGGGAGTTCCCATACAAGATGGCCAGGAGAGGTTGGTGGGAAGCTTGTTAGGGTTACCCAGGAGAAGAATCTCCGATTTGTCTCCATTAAGTTTTAATCGAGATTCACACATCCATTGGGAGACCCTGTCTAGGCAGCTGGCCAAGTTGTCTAAGCTGTTACTCGACTGGTTGATGGAGACCACCAGCTGGGTGTCGTCGGCGTACATTACTGTTTTGACGCCGAAGGGGGTAATAATGTCCTCAAGGGGGGACATGTAGACGTTAAAAAGTGTGGGGCTCAGGGATGATCCCTGAGGAACCCCACACTGTAGGGGGAGGGCCTTGGACGTGGTGGTGCCATCTGACACTTGGAAGGATCTTTCCTCGAGAAAGGATTTGATCCAGGCCAGGGCGGAGTCAGCTACTCCAATCTGACTTAGCCGGTGGACAAGAATAGCGTGGTCCACCGTGTCGAAGGCGGCACTCAGGTCAAGGAGGATCACTGCCACTGATCCTCCTGCGTCAATGATGCTTCTCGCCTCTTCGACCACGGCAAGCAGGGCGGTGTCGGTGCCCTGTCCCGGTCTGAACCCGGTCTGGGAGTGACGTAGTAGGTGGTTAGCCTCCAAGAAATTGGACAGTTGACGGTTTGCGATACGTTCGGCCACTTTGCTGATACCGGGGAGAAGCGATATGGGTCTGAAGTTGGCAGGATCCATGGGATCTAGGAGGGTTTTTTTTAAGAGAGCTTTGACAATAGCTTTCTTCCAGTTAGCCGGAACAGAGCCCTTTTTAAAGGAGGCGTTAATGAGGTTGGTGATGGGTGGGGCTACAGTGGGGGCGACCAGTTTTAACTTGCTGAAAGGACTTTGTAAAATTCTATATAAAATCAGGCAGAGATTTGCCTTCTATGAACGTAAATTGTCTCTTTATATGGCTTTAGACAATGATTTTCATACATTACTTCACAAGTACATGGTTCTCAGGATTTGCACCAATGAGGAATAAGCAAGAAGAAACATTTTACTACACAATACATTCGAGGATTCTCCCATAGTAGCATTACCTAGAATTTAGTTGTTCTTACAGTTTATTCAAGCATGCTAGTTAATACATTGTACTTACACTACTTAATCGCCTGGGAAGCGTAGTATGTCCTTGGTTAGGTACAGAGTATTAGAAGGTCTCGGAGAATGCTCTCTGTTTATTAGTGTACAACTGCCAATTCTTTATTTGAAACAAGGGTCAACAGCTCTAGTCATTACGTGGTGTATTACGACAGTAATTGAGTAGGGAAGACAGTATGAACACAGCGTATGTTAGCATAAGCTCAGTTTCTGATGTATTTAAAGTGACAAAAAAGGAAGTACAGCTCTCACAACTGAAAGAAATGCAACTTCCACTAAACAACATATACAACAGTTTGGAGGCAGTTGACTTGAAATGGTTGCGCTTCCACTAAACATCGAACAAAAAAAAAAATGCATGAATAGGATGACACATTTACAAGAAAGAAAATAAATATAAAAGGTACACACAGGTCAGAAGAATGCAATATCCAAGCAAAACCAACGAATCGATCCAAAACTGCAATAAATCCATTAATGAATACTTTAAAAACTCTCGAGTTAAAGAATACAGGGCACACAGAAGCAAAGCTAGAGTGGAGGAAAGTTTGCCGATGGGATTTGCAGTTTACTTCCATTGAGTGTCTTCTAATATTTTGCAGATATCTTGCATTTGGAACTGGTTGTGCTTAGCTGTGGTGTTGATTTCAATGCCATTAGCAAAGAAATGTTTGAAAAAGATCATAATTATTTATGATCTTCAGGAGTGGGCCCTTGTAGATATTCTGAACGGTACCAATGGCAGATGAGATCCTTCATGAACGTAGCTTTGGATCTTTGTAAGATACATTTTCTGAGATATTCATCATTGGAACGTAAGCAGTAATGCCCTTTGAGTTCTGTGACCCAATTTTAATCTCAAACATTGCTTTGAGTACCATTGCTTTGACATAACCACCCTTAGACTCACTATTGCTTTGGCTAGCATTAGCACCCAAAATGACTATGACTTGACCTAGAATGGTGAATTAGGTAGTTCAGAGTTATCTTGAATCTGGTGATGGCCATGCCCATAAGATCAAGTAATTGTGCTGAAAATCAGAAGTTTGCCAAAATGACGAAAAGCGGTAGTACCCATAGCAAAATAAAGCACCCACTCAAAAAATAACATCTTAAATTGAAAGGTTACCTTTCTAATGACTAATTATCTTCGCCAGCAAATAAACAGTTAATGCAAGAACAAACCGGAAATCCTGAAGTAATGTGACCCCTCCCTGCGCTTCAAAAGACTAATAGTATCAAAGAAGAGGGCCAGGGCTATGGAGAGAATGGGAAACTAAGACACATTTGCCTCTTTATGTCTAATAGAAATCTTATCTCATGTAAATTTACAATGAAACAAACTGTACAAAAAATCTATTACAGTACAGGCAGTGGTTTGATACAAATCTATGATACGTAATTAGTGCATCACACTTGATTTTCCAGCCACTTTCTTTGGACCCGTCTTGCGTCGTGACAATTTTTTTTTGGGATTTTTTAAATTTTGTCTCACTGGCTCGTTCAAAAGTTCCCATGAACTTCAATCTGCCTCAAATATTTTTGATATGGCAAATGGTTTAGCCAGGCATGATGCACACACTCCTATTGTGAAAAAAGCTACAAATTAACTATTTTGAATAAAAATGCTACTTTGAAATGGTGACAACTACCCTGTAACTTCGGCACCAATTATGCATTTCTGCTGTTTTTATTTTACAATAGCATTAGAGGAGTGTTCTGTTCCTTCTACTTCTTCCACATTTAATATCTTTAATAAAAGTGAGGAGATTGTATATATGCTGCCGAGTTTGAAAACGAAGCCTTGGGTACTGAAGGAAACTGGGCTAAGTTGTGCAGGATGTGAGTCCGTGGCAAGTAATAGGTTCACAATTATCCCATCTCTGGGAACCAATCACCACACATTAGAGCTTGACTCCATCAGGGTAGTGAATCAGTGTAGTCCAAGGCCTACTCAGGGGACTCCATAACATCTAAAGTGAAAGTAAAACGAGTCAAAATGGTGTCCAGTAGATAGTAGGGATTTACAAATGGTACCAAAATAAACAAAAGGTGGGGTATTCTACCCTGGCATAAAGCCATGCCCCTGCCCGAGAAGGATTAATAGTATCTTTCTGCCCTCCAGGGACAGATAGGAGATTTGTCACAAATGGGGATGTTGCCCTAAATCTGCTCCTCCGGGGATAGAAAGCCGACTAGAATATTGCATTTGGGGTAAAAGAAAGGGGTGAAAGAGTTGCGCTCTGACATTGGGCACACTCCCCCGTGGAAAGGGACAAACCAGTCTTTATGCCCTTTCCACATGGGCAGACAGGTGGTTTGCCTGCAATTTGCCCCTTAGAGGGGAGAAAGCTCAATAGATACCAGGGAACTCTAAGTGGTGCCAAAAAACGCAAAACGAGGGGGCGGCCTACCCTGGCATTGAGCCCCACGCCCACCACAGAAGGGGCAATAGTGTATTTTTGCCCACCCTGGGGCAGATAGAGGGTTTATCTCAGTTGGGGGGGTTGCCCTCACTTTGCCCGGGGAGGGGGGGGCAGAAAGCTCACTGCATTGCAGGGATATTTTTAAATAAAAGAATAGGGTGAGTCCAGCCCATCCAGACATCAGACCCACCCTTACCCCTAATGCCTTAACAGTCTTTCTGCTTCCCTGTAAACTAAAACCTCCCATCCCAATGGCAAGTGAGAGAACATTTGGTCTTTTGGGCGTTGTTTTTACATATAGGCCAGGAGAGTGCGGCTAAATGCCAATATAGTCCTACTTGCCATGGTGAATGGCTGCACTTTTTGGGATTGGGTAGGCCGCCTCCTGGGGAAACCTACCAGAATGGATCAAACCTGTGTCAGTGGTAGTCCTTGACATTGGTTTGATCCATTGCTGTCATGGGCACTCGGCCAATCCACACAAGTGGGGCATCATTTATATTAAGACAAGTGGAGTGTCGCTTTGGTGGTAGGAATTTTGTGGGTTTGCTGTGTTGTGTTTTCACTTTATTACTGTTTTTGTGCTCCATAAGTGCTTTACACATTGCCTATACATTAAGCATGACTGCTTTTTGTGGCAAGCTACCCAGTGTTAAACACAGGTCAAATTAGTGACATTTTATGGTTCACTTGCAAGACCTCTGTCAACCAACAACCCAATTTCTCACAATTTATAATTGTATGTTTGGGTTGGGGAGAGTTGTGTTTTGGCTTCTATTGAAACAGCAGGCAGCGCGGTGAGCACCTTATCTTACCTCCGATCTACCGTTGAACAAAGAACAGTCTTTTGTAGATTATTTTTAACCTGTGATATTGTGTAGTTTTTAATTAGGTTTTAACTGAGGATTTGGTCTTGCACTTTGCACTTTCCCTCCTCAAAGCTACGTCCTCAGTCTGCTGCAGCAGCTGGTGCCGATTGATCGGAGGGTCGTAGCTCCTTCCCTCCCCCGGATGCACTCACTTCCCGCAGGGTGACAGGCTAGTGCTTGAATCCCGGCACTATAACAGTAGCCTGCTGGGCCGGAAGTGCACAGCAGGCGCGCCACAGGCACGCCAAAGGCAAGCCCGTCTGCGCCCATTCGTGCCCGGCTGGGGCCAGGGGCCACCCCTCGTGCCCATTTTAAGACTAGTCATGCCCTAAAATACTCGGCAAAATAACATACCCCCAGATGCATCAAGCCCAGATTCTGCGAATTCTAAATTGCGAAAAATACCGAATCGCAATTTAGAATTCACAGAATGGGATGCATCAAGAAAAGCGATTAAAAAAAGCGAATCGCAGTCGGCCGCAATTGCCGATTGCAATTTTCGCTAAATCGTACAAAATTCGCAGAATCGCCTGTTTCCCATGTTGATATTGCGATTTCGCAATTACCGAAATCGCAATTTGCGATCTCGCTAATTTCGAGATCGCAAAAACGGGAAGTCGCATTTTGAGCACAATGATGACATCACAACCAGGAAGTAGGCAGTTCCCTCACTCATTCTGAACACAGAGCCTGAGAGTGGAAGAAGCACAGCACAGAGCTCCACCAGACACACCCTACAGCACCACAACAGGACACACTCACTAAACCAGAATCTCCCAGGAAGCAGCAGGAAGCAGTGCACCTGGCAGAAAATGCAAAATCAAATTTTCTGAGCAGGAGTTGGACTTCCTCATCGAGGGTGTAAGCAAGGACCATGACAGGCTGTTTGGCAAGGAATCACGGAAGGTGCCTGAAGCAGACAAGAGGCGCATTTGGCAGCGCATCCGGTCCAAGGTGAACTCTGTTGGAGTGACCCAGCGCTCCATTGATGAGCCGAAGAAGAGGTGGTAAGACCTCAGAGGTCATGCCAAAGAGAGCATTGCAGAGAGGCTGGGGGAGCAACATGCCACGGGAGAAGGAGACCCCACAGTTGTGCCCAACACTCCATTTGAAGACCTGGTGGAGGACACCATCAACCCTGCAGCCTGCTTGGGGGTCACCCGACTGGACACCTCCCGACTCACCCAACAATCCCAAGGTAAGTGCCATGCAACTGCGACCCTGTCCCCTAACAATGCCCATGCCTCCAGAGCTAGCCATTTGATAACCCCAGTAATGCAGGCCATGCACATCTGAAATGCCATATTGCATTGTGGGACCTGTAGTGTGACCATAGTTCCCTGATAGCCACACACAGCCAGACCTGTCAAGTTAAACATATCCCTAAAGCCAGTCAGGGAATGCAAGCCTGCATGCATGTTGCAACATCCCATGTGCAAGATACATATCATCAATCATGTACCCATTTACATCATAGGTGCTGCAGAACAACCCAGCACAGACAACGAGGCACTCCAAATTGAGGAGAACCCTGAGGACACTGAGGAAGAGGACCATCCTGCCCCACGACCTGGACCATCACAACCACCAGCACCAGTACCACCACCTCCCCATGCGGACAGGGCCACCCCTGCAGCCACAGGAGGACAGCAACCACCCCATGTGACACCCATGGCAGTGGTACAGGCCACACCACCACCCAGGAGGCAGACACGGCGCACAGCCACTGTGCGTTCGCAGTCCAGCGGACTGATGAGGCAGCAGCGCAACGTGGCAACACACGCTGGCAGGGGGGAACATGTCCAAGATCCAGGGCTGGGCATAGAACGCCGGATGCTAGCTGTCCACCAAAAGCAGGCACGGCACATGGCAGCCATGCAGCTGCAGCTTTATAAGATAGTGCTCAACGTGAGCCAGCTCACGGAAAGCGTGCAGGTGCTGACGGCTGCTGTCAGGGAGAACAGCCAAATCATGGTGTCACAGCAGGACATCACCCACCGCCGCCACCGCCAGCTGCTGACCCGACTGTCAGCATATACCAGATCAAACCACCTGATTGGTAATGCGACCTCCCAACTTTCACGCCGGTCCCTGGCGATGCAAATTCAGATGGTGCAATGCTGCCAGGACGTCGCTAGGGCGTTGGAACAGGTCACAACCGCTGTCCAGAATCAGCAGGCGTGTGGCCATGGCCATGCAAGGGGGGGGATGATGCCAGTGAGGGGACATCAAGTCTCAGCAGCCTGTCCGTGCCGGTGGTAACCGAACGCCGCCGCAGCACCAGGCCCAGTGCAGCATCACGGGCCAATACTGGCGAGGAGGATGTGGAGAGGCGACTGGGTGCGTCCGGCCGGAGGCGCCAGTGATTGTATGTACTCTAGCAGCAGTGCCATGCTGATATGACAAGCACGCCTGCTTCGCTATGATGGGGCTGTATGAGGAAATACAGTTTTCATGTATTGTGAAAAAAATTTAAAGAAATATTTTTGGGCAAAAAACAATAAGAATTTATTTCAAACGTAAATACGACTCATGTCATTATTTCATTTGGCATGCATGAGTGCAGTGTTGTGTGAGGGGTATGGGTGCACTAGAAATAGTTCATTGTGATTTGGTTGCGGCGCCTGTGTCCTTCTGCAGGATTCTCCCCGCGTGCATGATGCACATCTGCAGGTGGGCGGTTGTCCCCCTCCGACTCACTGCCAGAGATCTCCACAGGTATCCTCCGCTTGGTAGCAATATTGTGGAGTATGGCACACACAGCCACGATGCGGCAGCAGACCTCAGGCTGGTATTTGAGGGCCCCACCAGTCTTATGTAGGATGCGGAATCGGCTCTTTAACAGCCCAAATGTCCGTTCAATGCAATTTCTAGTGCGAATGTGTGCAGCATTGTAACGCCATTCCTGTGGTGTGGCAGGGTTGAGGTATGGGTTGAGAAGGTACTCACGGAGGCCATAGGTGCTGTCACCTGAATGAAAGGAGCAGAGGGTCAGTGCCAGTTATGCGCAGCTACATGGTCTCGACGTACTGTATGTGGGCATGTGTACTTACCTAGGAGGTGTCCTTCGCCATAGTCACCCCTGGCCAAGCGGGTGTGTATGCCACTGTGCCGGAAGATGAAGGAATCATGTGTGCTCCCCGGGAATTGGGCCACTATGTCAGTGAGGATTGTCTTTGCATTGCAGACCATCTGGATGTTCAGTGAGTGGTAGGACTTGCGGTTCTGGTACATGTACTCTGTCTCAGCGGGTGGGCAGATGTGGATGTGGGTACAGCCACTGCATCCAATTACATGGGGAAATTGCGCAATGTTGTAGAAGGCAAGCTTTGTTTGATTTAAGTCCTGTTGGGTGGTTGGGAAGGTTATGTAGTGGTGTATCCGGCTCAGCATGGCGTCCAGGAAACACCGTAGGCAGCGTGACAGTGTGCTCTGGGAGATCCCCCCTGCATATGCAACTATCCCCTGGAAGCTTCCGGAGGCCAGGAGGTGCAGGCAGCACAGGACCTGGACATGGGTGGTACGCATTGGTCCTCCTTGTTGGGTGCTGCATCAGGGGGTCAAGGTCTCTGATCAATCAATCAATCAATCAATCAATGACACTTATAGAGCGCGCTACCTACCCGTAGGGTCTCAAGGCGCTTAGGGGAGGGGGGGGTGCCGCTACTGCTCGAACAGCCAGGTCTTCAGCTTCTTCCTGAAGGAGAGGTGGTCTTGGGTCAGGCGCAGGTCGGTCGGGAGGGAGTTCCAGGTCTTGGCGGCCAGGTAGGAGAAGGACCTTCCTCCTGTAGTTGCTCTTCGGATGCGGGGGACGGCGGCGAGGGCGTGGTTGGCTGAACGGAGGTGGCGTTTGGGAGCGTAGAAGTTGATCCGGCTGTTGAGGTAGCTCGGGCCTTGGTTGTGTAGGGCTTTGTGTGCGTGGGTGAGGAGGCGGAAGGTGATTCTTTTGTTGACGGGGAGCCAGTGAAGGTCTCTCAGATGTCCGGAGATGTGGCTGTGTCGTGGGATGTCGAGGATGAGTCTGGCTGAGGCGTTCTGGATCCGCTGGAGTCTCTTCTGGAGCTTGGCGGTGGTACCGGCGTAGAGGGCGTTGCCGTAGTCCAGTCGGCTAGTGACGAGGGCCTGGGTGACGGTCTTCCTGGTCTCGGTGGGGATCCACCAGAAGATCTTCCGTAGCATGCGTAGGATGTTGAAGCACGCCGAGGAGACGTTGTTGACTTGCCTGGTCTGTCGTGTATTTCTATAGGTTCTGATTCGATCCCCCTATTCCTGACCCTATTCTGGTTAAACTTACTAGCTAGTTAACTAACAGTCAGCCCATGAGGCAAGAAATCCCCCATGATGCAGATACCGTTATCTGACGCAGTCACACTACGGCACAGGAACGTGTTATCTGATTAGGTCATAACGCTTGAGATCTAATTAGACAAGCGATATTCCTCCAGCCCCTGATAAGGCATACGACGTTCTCATAACAAATCAAACCTATGACAACCTGGATAATCCGTGCGGCCATTGTTTTGATTTCACAGAGAACTTTAGTAAAGAATGTGCTAACGAGCAAGTCGTATGACATCTTTATTGACGTACCTATGTCCATCCTTACGTCAATCTCGGCACCTTTAAGGTATAAATATTGCCGACCTTGCCCTATGCAAACACACGCGTGGTGACAAGACGGAGCAGCCATACTTGCCGAAGCCGAGAGCAGAAGCAGACCCCGCAGGCAGCAGCCCCGCCTTCCTGACGCGCTGAGAGACGCGCTGCTATCTCAAGCCGAGAGACCCAGCACCGGCGCTTCTGGGCAGCCCTCGCAGGCAGCCTGGAATATCGAGAGCAGAGAAAGAGATACCATTCCTCATTCATCCTAAATTCCAGGTACAGAACTGAATAACCCCTCCTAGAGAATTCTTTAGTTATTCACTTGGCAAAAACAAACTTAAACTAAACTGTAACTTTCTATTCCCGCCCACGCATTAGACTTAGGTCAGGTACACGGGGTAGGCGTATTTAGAAACACCAGTTGAGTACGTTTAGTCAAATGTATATGTGTATGTAAATATATCTTAATCATTTTAAACATCATATGGCTCAGAAACCATATCAATGTTTTTACAGTATTATTTTATACTATTGCTTCTAATGTATGCACTTTACTTAACTATAAGTATTGCAATAATATCGATCCATTTCTCTTGTACGAGAAAAGAGACTGATCAATAAATAACATCTTTTATTGAACACGCCCGTCTCTTCCTTTTCTCTACATTCTGATGAGACTAAGAATGCACGTACTGACTGAGTAAAATAATTGCCTTGTGCTCACACGACTCTCGAGATTGACTCTTGATTAGGGGAGAGCAAAGTTGTCATGTTCTATGGTTGTCAGAAACTAAATCCCTTCTTGTCTAATCAGGGGAGTTCATCCTTCCTTGAACATTCGAGAAAGTTTCTAGCGAACTCTGAGCTTAGCTGGCAAACCCAAAAATTAAGTCTAGTTTTGACAGTAGTAGACCTAGTTAACGTCTGGCCTAGGTCTTTACTGCTGTAGGTACTATTCCAATGCGCAGAGCCTATTGGGAAAATAGGAGCTACACTACATGGCGCCCAACGCGTTTGGAAAGGGCGATAAAACTAACGTAAGACATTTAGAGTAACTCAGTCGTGCTTTCTCACTCAGACCCCTTTTTCCAAATACTCCAAAGACGTCTGGAGTGGGTGAAAGGTTATTATATCCTCCAAAACCTCGCAGGAGGGAACTCCTATGTATGGTTCTTGGTCTAGTCAACGTTGAAGGATAAAACAGTTCCAAAATATTGTGCACCTAATCTCTGTTTCCATAAAGAAACCTGATCTGCAAATAAAAATAATACCATCCTGTCAGTAAAATGGGAGACAGTGATGGAGAAAGAGAGGCAATTAGATTAGCTACTGAAATAGCAGATGCTGATGCTACCATGCAAACAGCAGACCCGGATATAATACTCATCCAGGTCGCCAAAAGGAGATCTATAACCTTAAAACTTATAGAAAATGGACTGACACCTAGAGGTGGCACAGTCATATTCGTAATTGAGGCACACGAATATCGGAAGACAGAGGTATACTATACATGGATACATTTTCCAGCAGCAAATGCTGCAACAAAGTACTTCCACTATTACAAAGTAGAGGAACCTCCTGAAACGTACACTCCTTTCGAGGAGGTGGAAGTACCACTCAAATTCCAAGAGCATTTGCTCTTATTTGATGGCGCCCTAAAACATAATAATCACATTACAAGGCTCGGTCCTTTAGGAAGACCAGGAGCAACGTGGCCGGTCTTAGCCGGATACACACCACATCCAGACATCGAAAGAATGCCTGCAGCAGAGCTGTTAATACAGCTAAAACAACTACTAAAAATTCATAGACAATTAGTTCAGTATGTAATGCGGACTTCAACAATTCAGCCAGCGATTAAAATTCCACAGCTGACCCCTCACCAGGGGAACACAAATAAAATCACACCACAGAACATCCAATCCTGCCTAGGTAAAGTTCCAGCTAAACGGGAACAGATACCATTCTGGTTGGCACAGAAAATCACCCAAATAGAGGCGGTGTTTCCTGACACCACCCCATTAGAAAAGCACAGGATTCTGACTATATGTCTCCCAATGGGAATCGCACCACACATTGAGGACTGTGACACTTGGGGTACGGTCTTTGCTTCAATCTACACAAAAACGCACGGTGTTCCATCCATTTCGGTAATACCAGATGTGCTAAAACAAATTCAAGATGAATACGGTCCAGAACCTGCTTTAACTCTTGGTATGAAATTACTGAAAGACTTCAAGCAGGTCTCGGCTATATTACTAGCCAACATAAAAGGTGAAGCAGCAAATGTGGCGATCCGCCAGAGGTTAAAAGAGACAGATATAGCAGACCAACCAGCTGAAATTGCCAGAATCATAGAAAAATCCTATGAAGAACTAGGCAGAGATAGTCTAGGTGGAATACCAGTAAAACCGCAACTGACTACAAGTCCAGAAAAAATATTTTTTAATAATAATTCACCAAAAAAGAACTGGGATGGAAATAAACAATCCAATCCTAAAGAAAAGAAATTCCAGTCCAGAGGAAGGTCTCCTAGGCGAAGAGAGAAATCTCCAAACCAAAGACAGAGGTCACCGCAGAGTGACCCCTCTGGGAATAGATATAACCTTAGAAATAGGGATAATATTAAAAAACCTGATAGATATCAAGACATTGATACACGTCCGTCTCAATCTTTTCAGAATTCCTCGCAGAAATCGGAAAGAAGAGGACGATCAGAAGAGCACGCCAAGTCCAAAGACAAGGAACCTGCTCAGCTAAAAAAGAAATCACAATTTCCAAAAAAGAAGGTAGCCAGTATCAAGGTAGTTAACAATGCCGAGAATACTGAGGACACAACTGAAAAACGGAGAATGGGCTCAGACAATGCTAGACAGCGCAGCAGAGGTGAGCATAGCTCGCAAAGTCCTTATGAATCATGTGGAGACAGTGGACACGAATGAATACCTTCAAGTGGAAACTGCAGATACCAGAGTTAGCAAGCCCCACAAAATATACGAGATAACATTACGTATAGAGGGAGATAAGACTAGGAAAATAAGGGGACTATTTTGGGATAACCTATCCAAGGGCTATGACATCCTTCTAGCTGAAAAAGACTGGCCACCGGAGTTTGTCAGGGAGTGCCCTCATGGCGAAGAAGTAATTATGCCTGCCTTCTCGAATCAAATACCGATTCATAAAAAATACACACTTGCTAGAAAGTGGGCAGTGGCCTTAGCACCTGCTTTATATAAAAATCACGTAGGATGGGATGAGGATTCTCCTCCTCACAAAGTCCAGTTAAAATCACAACCTACTGCACAAAGGCAGTACCCAATTAAGCAAGAAGCTAAAAAACAAGTAAATGAAATACTAGATCAGCTAGAATACCAGGGGGTGATTGAAACTTGCACCTCACAAATGAACAATCCTTTGTTTCCGGTCTCCAAACCAGACAATTCGTACCGTCTAGTTTTGGATTACCGACATCTTAACACATGTTGCAAAACTTTTGCAGTGCAAAACTCACACAGTGCTGCACTAATGAATAACATAGTGCGCAAAAAATACAAAACAACCTTGGACATCTCCAATGGATTCTTTTGTCAAAACATAGCACCAGAGAGCAGATATTTAACTGCATTTTCAGTAAATGGCACTCAAAAACAATTCTGTCGGTTAGCCCAGGGGTACAAGAACAGCCCGGGGGTATTCTCAGCGAGAGTAACAGAATTACTACAACTATATGATGATGAAGCATTATCTTATGTCGATGACATTTACTTAACAGATGATGACTTGGAGACTCACTTGAAAAGAGTGAACACCATAATACTTGGTTTCGCTGCAGAGGGTTACAAATTCAACTTCAAAAAGTCCAGAATTGCCCATCTGAAAATCCAGTACGGAGGATATGAATTATCAAGTATTGCCTGGTTAACAGTCTTTTAAGAACTAGAAGAATTAAAAAATCTAAAATATGAAAAAACGTATCCTCTGCCAATCGACATTCTGCCTCTACGACATTACGCCTGTGTAATCTATACAGACGGACATGCTCAACCCTCCGTTTGGGGAGAACATGCATACAATCCCACATGTGAGATTACAAAAGAAGTGTGGCACGGAGGTAAACTAAGACCTCTATTAACAAAATCACACTCAGTAGAAACTAATTCAGAACTACAAACTGAAATATTAGCTTTGAAAATGGCGCTAGATAATGCGGATCGCGAATTCCCGACACTTATAGTGTCAGATTCATATTTCTGCGTCAAAGCATATAACAAGGATTTGCAGACCTGGATTCAGAACGATTACAAAGATGACACGGATGCACCAATAAAGCAGAGACTGCTCTGGGAACAGGTAGCTCTTTTGAAAAAAGAACTACCAAAGACTCACGTGACACACTCACTGAGTCACCAGCGTGATGGCGTTCACGTTGTAGGGAATTCATTGGCTGAAACAGCCGCAGCGGCAGCCAGTAAACCGGCTCCCGTAGATCGAAAAAAGCATACATTAAAATACATTGACGGCGAAACATTGCTGGCAGTAAAAACGTCATCAAAAGGCGACTGCTCGGCGTTACCGATCAACTATCCACTCAATTACACATACATCATAGATGCAAACTCCATTCCTTTTGCTCGAATCCCTGGAGTGGGGGATAGAGTGATTCCAAACATGGACAGGAGAAACTTGTTAATCGCAGACGCACACATGGGCGAGGGTCTCAGACACCTTAAATTAAAAGATTCTCTGGAAGAATTACAATCACGGTACTGGTGGCCAGGCATGAGCCTGCACTACACCATGTTTGTAAAAAACTGCCCAAACTGCAACAGAGATCGCAGTGGGGAGAGAAGCAGTTTAATACCTCGTCGTATCAAGGCAGATAACATCACCACTAAAAAGAATGGCTTGCGATTAACATATACAGGCTAGTTCCCACTTATAATGTAGATCCACAGCACTCGGCTGACGTCCGGACTGTTATACAAGATTTGCGAGTCTAAATGGCATATACGCTAAGAGCATGCTACGTTCGACCATTTTTTTTTCTTTTTCTCAGGCAATCCAGCCTGGGGGGGGGAAAGAATGGCCAAATGAGCACAGCCCAGCGGGAATCTTCTCACTTCCTTCCTGAGGGTATGGGATGGTGTAAAGAAAAAACCAAGACAGAAAGCAATCTATAATAGAAAGGATATTAGGTTCGGGAGCTGGGTGGGTCAAACATCTAATAAGTGTCCAACGTAGTCTAAATAACTTGCCAAGAAATTCTCTGAAGGGATTCAGTCCGTACGAATTATTATTCGGAACTAGGATGTTGATCTCTGACCTTGATAGTCAGACTTCAGTGGTAACAGAAAAAAGCTTTGATGTCAAAGACCGTTTGGCTATTTTGCAGGACTTAAACAAAACAAGAAAAGACCTGAGCAACATACAGTTGAAAGAACAGCCAACGACCACTGAAGAATCACCACCTGTCCCAGCAAGACCTGTCTGGATTCCAAAAGTCGGGGATCTAGTCAGGGAGAAGATCGCGGTAAAGAAGGAATTTGGGCCTTCTTACAGAAAAGCAGTTCCTGTATTGTCTGTCAACGGGACAAGATCAGTTGTACTACCGCCACTTGCTGGAAAAAAGGAGAACCGAGTTGTATCCATCGACCTGGTAAAACCACAACATGTGGCCGATAACCAACAGTAGGCCAAGTGGACTCCCAATAAGTAG
Organism: Lissotriton helveticus; assembly: GCF_964261635.1. Classification (NCBI taxonomy): domain Eukaryota; kingdom Metazoa; phylum Chordata; class Amphibia; order Caudata; family Salamandridae; genus Lissotriton; species Lissotriton helveticus. Next base: position 1,264,800,559 of record NC_136069.1, read on the forward strand.
CAGAACACCAAGGTTTGCTACCAGTACAGAGGTCCTATCAAAGAGGCTCATCACATTCGAAACGCCTACAGAAGAACAACAAGGACTATGCAACAATGCAATAGAACTTAGACCTCTGAAAACCCAAATAAAGACATTTAGCAGAGACACACCAATCTATACAGAAGTACCAAGTGAAAATGCAAGAAACAAAAATCCTGATCCAATTGGAACAATTGACAGAACTGCATCCGGTTACTTCATCAACTTCGATGATTCCTCTGACGGTTTCAGCGAACAAAAGACACAGCCATCATCAAAATCCTTTAAAGACAAAGCGAAGGAACTTTTGAAACAACTAAAAGAAACATATCTAGTTTCTCCATGGATTGAATTTTGGGTGGGTTTTGGTGCATTTATCCTCATACTTTGGCTCATCATGGTATTTACCTTGGGACGCTTCATTGAGGGAAAATATGCTAAAATGGACACAGCAAGTCAGAACATCAACTTGGTCCTCAAACCACACACATCTTCACACGTCGAGAAAAGAGAACTTTCTTCAGAACTTTCTTCAGCCAATTTCACAGCAATTCCAATACCTGGTGGGGTAGCCTGGGACAACACTGACTATGAAATTTATGGTCCGGTCGAGATCCTGAAATATCCACACCAAATCAAGATCTCCTTGAGTGACTTTGCAAAACCAAACTCATTTGCTGATGATTGGGACTTTGAAAGTATAAACAATATGATGTCTGACTTAGTAATGTCTGCTAAATTTACAAAACATGATTATTTGCAGGGTTCTACAAATTATGACAGCATGTACTGCTATAACCATTATGGTAACCATTTCTTGCATAAATCTGCACAACCTAGAAATGTTTTAAATTTTAATCAATGGGAACATTGTGCTACACCTCCAAAAGGGAGCTCTAGAACCGTGTATGGCAAATATTCATATTTTTCAGGTTTTAACATAACTAATGCTGAAACATTTTATTACAAATTGTCAAACAAGACAGGGATGAAAACCATGATAACCAACACAAAATTGATATATTCAGATTCTTTCTTTGAAAAAATGAATACTTTTGGATTTGATTATTGGGACAAATATGTTGATTTGAAAAGTGTTTGGGGTACAAAAGAATGGCAAGTACAGGGTATAGAAGCTTTGTTTAGAGCCTGCATGATCCCAGAACAAATGATATTTTTAAATGACACCGTTCAACAAACCACCTGTCTTGGCTTAGCCAAAATCAAAGATTTAAATAACCTGTCTATTCCAAAGCCAACAATGTTTAGCAATAACTCTGAAACAGATGAAGAAATAGACATAAACCATATACTTAACCAAAACAGAACACATTCTGATTGGAAACAATGGTTGATCTGGCCCACAGATACAAATAACTGTCAAGATAGATTCCTGAATAAAACACAGGGTTTCAAAATGAACAGGCCAGACCCTAGATATCCCCAAAGACATCACCCGGGGATAATAACAACCTACAGTGTGGGCAAATTATGCCTTCAATGGCTACAAACTTCCACACTGCCTGAAATTAAGCAACACCTAACTTTACTTACTGATGGTGCTGACTTGCGTGATTTCATAATGGGACCACGCAAACAGCGTCAAAAGCGTTTCATAGCAGCCTCTGTATATGCAGCATACAATGAGGCCTGGAAGGTTACTCAAATTGAGACAGCAGAAAGAATACGGGAAATTGACCGTATTAATTTGGAAAAATCACTTTCTGTAGTGGACAATGGGTTAATGACTCTGTCCTCCAGAATTTTTTCATTGGACAGCATTGTGTCTTCAGCAATCGATATATTATCGCAAGACTTACTGTTATTACAACATGGTCAGTCACAATTGCGTTCTATTGTACAGCTTGGCTGGACGTTACAAAATCTGCGTTCAGGCTATGTGCCTTGGCGTTTAATCAACACAACGTCACTATTTCAAATCTTTAACCTTACTGATAGACAAATCGGTATGGCGCAGAAGGGTGCTGATTATACAATCTTGAGCATTGAAAAACTAGAAAGATTACCGTTGACAATGTCAGAATGACCTGTCAGTGAATGGATAATCCACGGAATCATAAACATTCCAATCTCAACCTTCAGGTTTCAATACTGCCAAAAATATATACAGGCTGGCATGTACGAGAAATTGGGAAAGGGGTACCTTAAAACAACATGGAACCTGCCCTATTCACATGCATGTATCAGTAACAAAGGACAGAAAGTGTTTCTTAGTGGCATCAATTGTGCTATGTCACTAAGCGGCACGCTTCTGTGTAACGGTATTAGTTTGCACGGAGCCTGTGAAGGGAATTCATACAACCTTTCATGTCACCAGCAAGGCGCACCTGCAACTGAAATAGAACCATTCTTTCAAAGACTCTATAATGGGAGTTACATTCTTATTGTAGACCGCAGATGCTGTAGTCTTATGCCCGGGACTCCTTATCTCGTCACTACGACGGCGAAGGTCAAGTGCTGTGGACGTTCTTTGTTCCCCAGCTCCTTTCCAGACAGGGAGGCGAGGGCATGGCCCAGTTTGAAAATTACTTCTATTCGAATAGACACTTTAAGCAGAATGAAAACAGTGCTTCTTCAGACGCCTACAAGGCTCACGTCATCTAAAGAAACGTATGATCTACAAGTCGCAAGGACGACTGCAGAGATACATACATTATTATCAACTAATTCCCCCGTACATTTCGCGGAAATCCTGAGCGAAATCTTAAATATTTCTGATACCACAGGGGTCTCAAAGGTATTTAAGACAGTATTTTCGATGGCATTAACACCATTCAAAGCCATACTGGGTATTTTTCCAGACTTCGTCCATTCGATTTTTGGCGGACTTCCCCTGATCCTAGGACTAATTGCAGGAATCCTATTCCTAGTCCTTATTTTTCGTTATGGCAACCCATGTCACAGATCAAACTCTCGCGACAATGGAAGATACGATCCTAGCCATTGGATACCGGGACCGGATATCAAAAATCCTGGGACTATCCCGGCTTAGAGACCTAAACATGACTTGGTTTCTATCATTTCGACCAATGTGGCAAAGGTGTGTTTTACCTGTACTAAGGTGTCTGCTATGCGGAGAAGAATGCGTGTTAGACACCTGTCTGACGCTACAATCGGATGCGCCGGTGGATGCAGATACACTGTTGGTTCCTACCAAGGTTCACGCACTGTGCTGCCCTCAAAGGCTGCCAATTCTGATGACGGCATTCCTGGAATCTTCACCACTGCGATTGAAGAGTAGTGAAGTTCAAGATGAAAGCAGCATCGAACAGGTACGACCTTCTGTCAGCAATGCAAATCAGAATGTCAATGGAGACAATCATGCGCATGAATGCATGGTTACCCCTATTTCCGACTTAGAGGAACTTTCCCATGAAGCTGTTGACAGTTTTTTCGAAAGCCTGAATGATATGATGTTCTCTCCGGAACAGAAATAGAGACTTTTGAGTAAACTCGCACACGGCGTTCCCTGAATTCGGCCTTCAACTTTAAAAATAAAGTCACATGAACAATTACAATCCAGTTCACGGACAGCAACTTTTTTCAGCAAACCCCTAAAATATTTTTCTATATATTTTTTCCCGGGACACTGATTTTCTGCTTAAAGTAAGAGACTATTCCTAGAGAACTAAGATTTCTATTTTAGATACTTTATAGACTTTATAGACTTTAGCTGCCCGCTGGTATGTTCGCAATAGATTTTATGTGATGAAATGGTTTCGACTTTTTTTCTGTATAGCCATATTAAGAGCCATTTCATGTGTATTTCTCATATACCAACAATCAATAATGCATAACAATGCGTGTTCACTTTTGCATCTAATTCATAGCTTAAGTGCATACAATATATATGACTGCAATTTTTCAGTATATTTGAAAATTTCGAAATGCATTTATGTATTTTGGGGTGGTAAGGTATACACTATACTCTATAGTTTGTTGTACTATGTTATACTATGCATAGATTAGTAGATATGACCATAGTTAGCGTGGAGTGGGTGTCGTGTATTTCTATAGGTTCTGATTCGATCCCCCTATTCCTGACCCTATTCTGGTTAAACTTACTAGCTAGTTAACTAACAGTCAGCCCATGAGGCAAGAAATCCCCCATGATGCAGATACCGTTATCTGACGCAGTCACACTACGGCACAGGAACGTGTTATCTGATTAGGTCATAACGCTTGAGATCTAATTAGACAAGCGATATTCCTCCAGCCCCTGATAAGGCATACGACGTTCTCATAACAAATCAAACCTATGACAACCTGGATAATCCGTGCGGCCATTGTTTTGATTTCACAGAGAACTTTAGTAAAGAATGTGCTAACGAGCAAGTCGTATGACATCTTTATTGACGTACCTATGTCCATCCTTACGTCAATCTCGGCACCTTTAAGGTATAAATATTGCCGACCTTGCCCTATGCAAACACACGCGTGGTGACAAGACGGAGCAGCCATACTTGCCGAAGCCGAGAGCAGAAGCAGACCCCGCAGGCAGCAGCCCCGCCTTCCTGACGCGCTGAGAGACGCGCTGCTATCTCAAGCCGAGAGACCCAGCACCGGCGCTTCTGGGCAGCCCTCGCAGGCAGCCTGGAATATCGAGAGCAGAGAAAGAGATACCATTCCTCATTCATCCTAAATTCCAGGTACAGAACTGAATAACCCCTCCTAGAGAATTCTTTAGTTATTCACTTGGCAAAAACAAACTTAAACTAAACTGTAACTTTCTATTCCCGCCCACGCATTAGACTTAGGTCAGGTACACGGGGTAGGCGTATTTAGAAACACCAGTTGAGTACGTTTAGTCAAATGTATATGTGTATGTAAATATATCTTAATCATTTTAAACATCATATGGCTCAGAAACCATATCAATGTTTTTACAGTATTATTTTATACTATTGCTTCTAATGTATGCACTTTACTTAACTATAAGTATTGCAATAATATCGATCCATTTCTCTTGTACGAGAAAAGAGACTGATCAATAAATAACATCTTTTATTGAACACGCCCGTCTCTTCCTTTTCTCTACATTCTGATGAGACTAAGAATGCACGTACTGACTGAGTAAAATAATTGCCTTGTGCTCACACGACTCTCGAGATTGACTCTTGATTAGGGGAGAGCAAAGTTGTCATGTTCTATGGTTGTCAGAAACTAAATCCCTTCTTGTCTAATCAGGGGAGTTCATCCTTCCTTGAACATTCGAGAAAGTTTCTAGCGAACTCTGAGCTTAGCTGGCAAACCCAAAAATTAAGTCTAGTTTCGACAGTAGTAGACCTAGTTAACGTCTGGCCTAGGTCTTTCCTGCTGTAGGTACTATTCCAATGCGCAGAGCCTATTGGGAAAATAGGAGCTACACTACAGGTCATGGAGAGGGAGGAGTCCAGGATGAAGCCCAGGTTGCATGCATGGTCTGTCGGTTTGGGTGCGGTGCCCAGGGCGGGAGGCCACCAGAAGTCGTCCCAGGCGGAGGGTGAAGAGCCCAGGATGAGGACCTCCGTCTTGTCCGAGTTCAGTTTCAGGCGGCTGGTCGTCATCCACTCGGCTACCTCTTTCATCCCTTCGTGTAGGTTGGCTCTGGCGGTGGCGGGGTCGTTGGTCAGGGAGAGGATCAGCTGGGTGTCGTCGGCGTAGGAGATTATGCTGAGGTTGTGTTGGCGTGCGATGGCCGCGAGGGGGCTCATGTAGACGTTGAAGAGGGTGGGGCTCAGAGAGGATCCTTGAGGGACGCCGCAGATGACTTCGGAGGCCTCTGACTTGTACGGTGGTAGGCGGACTCTCTGTGTTCTTCCGTCGAGGAAGGAGATGATCCATTCCAGCGCCTTGTCCTGGATTCCGACGTTGCTGAGGCGCTGTACTAGGGTGCGGTGGCAGACAGTGTCGAATGCCGCGGAGAGGTCTAGGAGGATGAGGGCCGCTGTTTCTCCGTTGTCCATCAGGGCTCGGATGTCATCGGTGGCGGCGATGAGGGCGGTCTCGGTGCTGTGATTGGCTCGGAAGCCGGACTGTGAGGGGTCGAGGGATCCATTCGTCTCGAGGAAGGCGGCCAGCTGCTTGTTGACGGTCTTCTCGATGACTTTGGCTGGAAACGGGAGGAGCGAGATGGGGCGGTAGTTCTTGAGTTCGGTGGGGTCCGCTGTTGGTTTCTTGAGTAGAGCGCTGAGTTCGGCGTGCTTCCAGCTCTCAGGGAAGGTGGCGGTGTCGAAGGATGTGTTGATGATGTCTCGCAGGTGGGGTGCGATGACAGCGTCGGCCTTGTTGAAGACGTGGTGAGGGCAGGGGTCGGTCGGTGATCCGGAGTGGATGGTGTTCATCGTGCGGATGGTGTCTTCGGTGCTGATCGGGGTCCAGGGAGGGAGGGTGGTGGTGGGGGGTGGTTGTTCGGTCATGGTGTGCGTTGGTTGTTTGTTGAAGCTGTTGTGTATGTCCGCGATCTGTTGTGGAAGTAAGAAGCGAGGGAGTCGCAGAGGTCTTGCGATGGGGTGATGTCGTTGTTTCCTGCGCTGGGGTTGGATAGCTCTTTCACGATGTTGAAGAGTTCCTTGCTGTTGTGTGCGTTGTTGTCCAGCCGGTCCTTGAATGCAGTTTTCTTGGCGGCGCGGATCAGCTGGTGGTGCTTCCGAGTGGCCAGTTTGAGGGTGGTCCTGTTGTCCGGTGTAGGTTCCCTTCTCCAGACTTTCTCGAGGGCTCGGCAGTTCTTCTTGGAGCTCTTGAGTTCGTCGGAGAACCACGGGGCTTTCTTGCTGCCGGGTCTGCTGGGCGGGGTCCTCAGCGGGGCGAGCTCGTCCGCGCAGATGCTGATCCACTTCGTGAGGTTGTCGGCGGCCTCGCTGGGGTTCGCTGAGCTGGCAGGAGGGTGCTGGCTCAGGGAGGTGGCGAGCTGGTCTGCTGTGATCTTGTTCCAGCTTCTGCGGGCGGCCTGTTGCTGGTGGTGGTGGGTCGTCGTTCTCTTGAAGGTGAAGTGGACGCAGCTGTGGTCCGTCCAGTGGAGTTCTGTGGCATGGCTGAAGGCGACGTCTTTGCTGGATGAGAAGACGGCGTCGAGTGTGTGTCCGGCGAGGTGGGTGGGGGTGATGAGCTTGTGAATCATTGCCCCATTTAGCCTGTATTTGGAGTATATCTCCTCTTCAGTCTTATCCGCAGCCGGAAGATGCGCTCCTCAATCCTGCGTTGGTTCCGGGCTGCGCGCTGGAGCCTCAGCCGCCTTGTCGCGATGTATAGACCTGGCATTGTGAATGTACTCATGCTACTACTGTGTCTCCTTAAGTGTGTTTGTTTTGCTCCGCCCATTGTTCCTGTTTGAATTTTTTTCTTTTTTTTTCCAATTGTCCTTCATGGTTACCACCTGGTTTGACTTCTCCTTAAATTGCGACTCGCATTTAGCGATTTTGTTTTTTTCCACAATTTGCGATGTTTGATGAATTGTATTTGCGATTTATTTGCGAATTCGCAAGTTAATTCGCAGAACTAGTGGAAAATCGCTATTACAGATTCGCTAAGGGGGGTCCACATTGATTCTGCGAATTTATGTTTGCGAATTTGCAAATTGGTGGGTTTTTGCTTCATGAATTGCGGAAGCTGAAATTGCGATCGCAATTGCTGTTTCGCAGCTATTGCGATCGCAATTTCGGTTGATTAATCTATGCCTAAAAGAGCTGGAAACACGTTACTCCATCCATGCTACCATACACTAATGGCACTCACTGTCCTTTTAAATCTAAACCACCTAAGACAGCGTTCAAGCAAGAGCATAACTTAAAGTTCATACCTCTTAACTGCAGGGCACTCAGCAAATATAACATTGAAATTCATGATTACATTATGGACAATGACCCTGATGTTCTGTTCCTTATGGAAACATGGCTGAATGAGGATTCTGCCCCTGATATACTACAGGCTCTCCCTCATGATTATGGCATCCTCAGACAAGACAGCCCTATCAAGCGTGGAGGGGGAATAGCCACCATCCTCCATCTTTCATTAAAATGCACCATGGATAAAACTAATGTAGAAAATGCTGAAGCAGCTTATTTCACCATAAAGGTGGCAAATGATTTTACGATTAATGATCTTTTGATATATCATCCCCGGGGCCGGCCACTAACTTCACTTCTAATCTTTCAGAAACAGTGATGCAATCAGCATTACGCTACAACAACTTAACGGTGCTAGGGGACTTAAACTTACATTTTGACAATCGCATGAAGAGTGATGCACAATTCTTATGTAAAGAATTACCCACCTTACAGCTACAACTCAAATCCACAGACCGGACACATCGGTCGGGGCATGTATTAGACCCCATTTATTCAAACTATCGAGAGCTAGTGGTGGTTGAGCCTCTGACCCCTATTCCTGGGTATGACCATCATCTTGTAGATTTCTATATTCCACTAGCCAAACATCTCCGCACACCTAGAATAGGCCCCACCTTCCCACATAGAAAATGGACCAGATTTAATAATGAGAGTTTTACTCGCGCCTTACAGCAAGATCTTCCCCTACTGGGAAATGAGATTAATACTGCCAACTCAGAAGTGGATAAGTTGATCACGGAATCACTGGATATAGTAAGCAACTCCATGAACACCCCGCAGAGATGGTCCAAATCAGCACCGTGGTATAATGAATAGCTCAGAACAGTAAAAAAAAGGCTGCAAATGCCTAGGGTGCCAATATAGGAAAGATTTCTCGGAAGATAATAAGGATGCTTATAAGTTAGCACAAAAAAAAGTACCACTCTCTTATGAAAAAAACCTGTACCTCCTATTATAAGGAGAAAATAGAATAGGCGTAAAACTCCTCTAAGAATTTTTTTTCATCCTTAAAGATATATCCTCTCTAGAGAGAACGTTGGCTCCACCTACCAGCTCCCCTGGGCTGTGTAATCAGATCGCTGACTTTCCTTTGCTAAGGTATCTAAAATATACACGTCTTCTCACGCATTCCGAGAGAACTACTGAACCCAGGATTAACCAACTCCGGGAATTTCTGACCCCCTCACTGGCAGATCTGAAGAGTGTGGCTCTAAGTCAACAGACCCAGCGACGCTGAGCAGAATAAAGGAAGGCCTAGACCTTATACTGCCCTATGTACAGCAACTGCTGGAACTATCCCTTCAATGTGGGGTGGTTCAAAAGAAATGGAAACAAGCTACTGTTCTCCCTCTGAAGAAAAAACCCTCAGCTGACCCAGATCTGCTGGATAACCTCCGTCCCATTTTATTACTTCCTTACTTCTCTAAAATAGCAGAGAAGGTGGTGAACAAGCAATTAGTTGCTCATATTACCCAGCATAACCTATTCCACCCTACGCAATTAAGCTTCAGAGCCACATACTCTATGGAATCAGCACTAATTTTTGCTATGGAGTCACTGCGTAGGCGTGTGGACGCTGGCCAGACGGCAGCCTTGGACTTGCTGGACCGCAGTGCTGCCTTCGACATGGTATCTCACAAACTGCTCCTACAGTGACCATGGTCAGGTGAGCTGGATGGATCAGCTCTAAAGTGGATAACCTCCTCTTTACAGGATCGTAGCTTTCGGGTTGCCCAGCACCCACATATGTCTAAAAATATGCACTCCCATAAGGGGTCCCACATGGCTCAATTCTTAGCCCAACCCTTTTTAACATCGGCCCCCTAGCAGAGATTGTGGAAAAACTCAATGTCACCATTGTGTCATGTGCGGATGACACGCAGCTTGTTTTCACTCTAGCCCATGACTCAGACGAACCAGCCACCTAGTTCTCCTCTTGTTTAAAAGACCTGGCTTCTTGGATGTCAAACAATTGCCTGAAATTGAACGGCAGTAAAACTGAGGTTATGGTCATAGGGAAGTCCCCTTCCATCTGGTGTTCAGCTTGGTGGTCCCAGGGGCTGGGGCCCCTGCTTATTCCCAAAGAAGAAGTAAAAAAATTATCCTTTGAGACCCACACCAGGAAGGTTACAGGGAAATGCTTTGGAATCCTCAAAATGGTAAACAAAACTCTGGATATCCTCCTCATCTCAGCCAGAAAAACCCTGGTCCACACTCTTGTTACATTGCAACTGAACTATAGAAATGTCCTCTACTTGGGAGCAATGAAAAAAAGTCTCCAGCGGCTACAATGCACTCAGAATACAGCAGCTCGCCTAGTTCTTAATCTACCTAAGAGAGCCTCCTCTGTGAAAGCCTTTGATACCCTCCTCTGGCTGCCTGTTGCTGAAAGAATCCTCTTTAAAGCCTTGTGCTTCTGTCACTAGAGCCTACAGGGAAAAGGACCTAGCTCCCTACATGATCTCTTGACCCCCTACAATCTTACGCGTCATCTGAGGTCAACAGGAGCCCACCTGCTAAAGTCCCGAAAATCCAAAGGGCGAGCATGGTTGTGTGCTCATTTGGCTATTTGGCGGCCAAAACTTGGAACACACTACCACCTCCACTTTGCGTGGAATCATCTGAAAGCGTCTTCCGGAGAGGTTTGAAAACCTGGCTCTACCAGATGTGAGCTCCGCCTGCCTTGCCCAGCCTAGCATGTAGATGTTTCTAGCGCGGGGACACACCAGTCGGTGTAACCAGGCACTTTTTAAATGATTTATTATTATTATTATTATTATTATTATTATTATTATTATTAGTGGGTACTCATTTGCCCTTTAACTCTCACTACCTGTTGTTTTTTAGTCTGATTTATACAGGTACTGCCAGCTCCACAGTTAGTCCGATGGTGATTCCCAACCTAGCCCTCTTGGGAAAAGAAGTCCAAGCTATAGGCATTTTTAATAAACAAGTTACTATTGAGGTCTCAGCTAATGAACCAGTAAGAATTGGCCCAAACATAAATTAGGCTTCTGGTTTTCTGCTTAAACTGATTTTTACATATAAATACAGACAGAAAACTTGTTTTCCTTTGTCTGTATTTATAAATAGAAATGGAAAAATACTGACCAATTGGCTTTATGGTGTCTATGTGCTCCTCTGGAAAATCTGTGTCTGAGGCTCACAGGGGCTGTGGAAACAAATCTCCAACTGCTGCTGGGATGTCCTGCAGACTATTTTCCCTTCTACATCACCCGCTCTCCCGAGTCTGGTCTAAGCCCTCTGCTGCCAAGTGAGACTGATCTGTTTCTAGTGAGTTTCTCTACCTCCCGAACAGCAGCAGGCCGGGAGCGCTTATCGGCCTTTATCAATACATCAGACATGTATTGACCATGCCATGGGGTTAATGTGGCAGCTGTTGCCCACGCCATTAGCTCATGGGAGCAGCCTGTCCAAGGGTCTAGATCAATGTGCAAATAAATGTGCAAGCATGGGCGAGCAGCCAGATAACTTAGCTGTATTTTGAGACAGCGGAGTAGCTCTCAGCATGTAAAGCAGTATCGATGTCTAAACTTTCAGTATTCCACATTTCTGTAGCCAGATCTCTAATTGTAGTGAGAAAGCTGGAGGCCGTTAGAAGTCCACAAGTCTTGGTGGCCTAAAGTGTCAACCTATGGGGTCTGTATTTGCATTTCTTCAATTAATTATGTGACAATGGGTGTATACATCAGCCGAAAAGGTGGTGGGTGGAGGAAATGGGTATAGTAGATTTGGAGGTACTTGAACATTATGGTCAATTAGAGTTAGCGAGCAATACAGATAGCATTACCTCCTCGTCCGTCTTCCTCGCCACAGTAATTACTAATGAGCATCCTGCTCCCAAAAAACTCCAAGCAAAAGTTAACATACTAGTCTCCCTATCCCTCAAACATGGCCCCCAGTGGCAACCACCAATCACATAAAAGAATACAAGATCCACACCACAACCTTTTTTTTTGTTTCTGCACTACTCCGAGTGCTGTTCATGTTCCTGTTTGTTCAGGTAAGTTTGGGGTGGCGGTCCTGCTTTAGCGGACTCTTGTGCCCCGTTCCATAAGGGGGGGTTATTGTTATCTACATGTGTGTTTCACAGTGTCCCCCCCCTTATTGGGGACTTTTGTGCTTTCTCCTTTGTCCTGCTCTAGCGGACTTTTGGGTGTTGCTGTGCCTCTCTGGATTTGTCCCGCCGAGTCTTGCTTAGCAGGCTCATGGGCCCCGTTCCATGGGAGGGGGGGGTTGGTGTTTCTATCTGCATGTGTTCTCCCCCCCCTCTTGTTTGGCATTTCTGGGAGTTCTCCTCTGTCCTGCTCTTGCGGACGTTGGGAGTTTACGTGCATGTCTGGGATGATGTTGCTTCCTGTTGATTTGATTTTGCCGCCGGGTCCTGGTTGCCGGACTAGGCGTGTCTTCTTTGTTGACCTGTATCCCGGGGGGGCTGGCGCTGCGCACGCGTGCTTCCTCCTCCCTCATGGTGTCTCCCTTGTTTGTGCTGCCTGGTCCTGCTTAGCGGACTCGGCGTATGTTCCTTTTGCTGCCTCCTGGTGTGTCTACTGTATTGCAGTGTCCTGCTTTGGCGGACTCTGCATGTCTTGCTTAATGCCTGCCTCTGGGTGGGGAGAGGTCGCTCGCGTTCTCTCTCATACCTGGTGGTTTTCAGCTTCCGCGTCTCCAGCAACTTCGCTCTGGGGTCGCGTTTGGCGGCTAGGAGGGGGCGTGGCTTCGTGCCGTCTGGATGCAGATCGGTGGAACATCCGACTTTTACTCTGAGGTCCTGGGGTCCGTGTCCCTGTTCCGGCAGCTTGGTTTCTGGGAATGTACTCTTTTTGCGTCATGTTTTCTGGATCCCATGGATGTGTGGTCTTGTTACGCATTTTTGCGGAGTTGTCTTGTTTGAGTCATTTGATGCCCGTCTGTCTGTACCTTCTTTACGGGATATGGCGTCCTTGCTATGGGCATGCCGATGGCCGGCCTGCGGCATTTCTTTATTTATTTTTCCCAGTTTCCTTGGCTGTAATGCGCTTTTTCGGCGCTCTGGCTCACCGTGGGTGTTTTGCATGTAATTTTTTTTGTGTGCATTGTTGAGTGGCAGGTGCTTAGTTGGATTCTGCTGCCGCTCTAGGGTCTTCTGGGTCTCTGGACACGGCCCCTTCGCTTACCTTGATCTGGCTACTGTTTCATTCTGCGGTATCTGCCGTTTTGGATGTTGTGGCCTGGGTTCCTTTCTCTACTACGGCCGGTTGTGACCCTGGTTTCTCCCTTGTCTTGTTGGGGCGGGGATGTGGGTCTTATGGGTCGTTTTGTGGGGGGGCTGGTCTTGGTGATTTTCTTATTCACATTCGTTCCATTCTTTGCACGATTTGGGCGTAAGGAGCCGGTATCGTTGCCTCTCTCCTCATCTGTTTTGAGGGTTTTGGAGACTAGATGGAATGGTATTGTTGAAATTGTTTTATCCCGGTTCTGAGGAACCCTTCTCACTTGCAGCACTTTTCCATTAGTTTTCCTGCTTCTGTTGTTGAGGCGTGGTCGTTTTCCCACTCTCGCCCTGATGGGGTGGTGGGGGCAGTTTCTTCCTTTCGTTTCCTTTGACTCCTTGGGCCCATGCCTGTTCTGGCCTGTTCCGCGCCTGTTCTTGATTGTTCTTGGAGGTTGCCGGTTGCGCCGGGTTGGTACCTGGTTGGGAGGCCACCTTGTGGTACCGAGTGCTGAGAGCTGACGCCTGTTGTGGTTCTGGTCTTGGTGGGCCGTTACTGCGCTGCGAGTTTTGATTCTGTGCATTTATCTTTCTGGTGTTCGCCTTTTGGTGCTCACTTGGTGGTTCTGCTCTGTGATTCTGCACTTGCTCAGGCTCGTCGTAGGCGGGCATCTCTTCCTTCGTGGTCTTGTGCGTGGACGGGGTGCTTCTTCCTCTGACTGGTCCCCGTTACCTGCCGTCTCTTCCTCCTCTTCTACTACCGTGGGTTGCTCCAGGTGTGGGTCCTGTGAGAGGTCGGCTGTCTCTATTTATGGTCGGCTGGATGTGGCCTGTGACGGCCCACTGGGCTCTCCTGGTGCTGTTGCCGGGTTTTCTCCTTGTTTTCCTGCTGTCTTCCCTAGACGGTTTCGGGTCACCCCTTGCCCTCTGTCACTCTGTGTTTGATGGCATTGTTGGGCGCGTTCGCTGCCCTGATGATAGGGCGCTGTTGTTCCGCTGCCTGTGGATCAGCGGGGGCGGGGTGTATTCTTTGTTCTCTTCCTGGTGGGATGTCTCACGGAGGCCTATGTCCGGTGTGGGATCTGCCTTGGTTGGATTGATGTTTTGTTCCCGTTGGTGTCCTTGCAGGTGTTCCTGCCTCTAATCCTTCATTGGGTTTTTGGATTCCTTTGGTTTGCGGGGTACTTCTCTCCATGCCCCTGTCCTTTTGGCCTCTCGTATTGGTTTTCCCTTTGGCCTGTGTTCCTCCCCACGTGTCTTTGCTGCGGTTCTGGCTCCTCTGGTTGGGCTTTTTCATGGGAGGGGGACTGTGATCTTCCTCGCCTGGTTGTTCCTCGGGGGTCACGGATTCTCTTGCTTCCTGGTTCCTTCTCAGGATCGGATGCACATTGGGGCTCCCTTGGGACACTGTTGGTTTTGGTGTTCAGGCTTCGGGCACTGTCTTTGCCTCTGACGTCTGTTCTCAGACCCTGGTGTCGGGGACTTACCCTCCGGTGTGACTTTGGTTGGGGGTCCGGTTGTGCAGTCCGCCTCCTTGTTGATGGTGCCTTGGGCTCCTCTCCCTTTGTCTCTTATTTCTGTTTGTTCCCTCTCGGATGGTCACTGCGAGTGCCTATCTGTTACCCTGGGGGGGTGTTCTGGATGATTCTTGGTGGAGTGGCTGGTGGTCGGTGGCTATGCTTTCTTGTTTCTCTGTTTGTGGGGAGCTGTAGGCTATTCAGTTGGGTCCCTTGACGTTTCCTGCCTTGATGGTGGTTCACCATGTTGGGTCTGGACATGGCTCTCATTTTTCATGTTCTGCTTCTCTCTTTGGAGGGGTTACGATGTTCGTTCCCTCGGTTTCATCTGTCGCCTCCGTTGTTCCTGGACTGGGTTGTGGTTGGCTTCCCTGTCTGCGGTTTATCTCCCATTCCGGGGGTATGTGATGACGGACTGTCGGTACGGGTTTTTTCCCTTCTTGGGGTCTTTTTTCTCTGTTCTGGATGTTATTCCAGCCGTTGTGGTGATGGTTGGGTGTCCGATGGTTGACTTGTTTGAGTCTTCGGTCCATGGCGCTTTCCGTTGTTTCAACGCATTTCTGCCTTTTCCATGGGCTTGGTGGATGGGGGCACTGTCCTTCCAGTGGCCGAGGGACCTGTTGTATGCCTGCCTCTGGTTCCCATGATTCCGGCGATTGTGCTGAGATTTCGTTGTGATGGGGCTTTGGTGTCTCTGGTGGTTCCGGGTTGGCTTTGCCCCCGTGGTTTTCCTCTGTTGTTGGTGGCGGCATTGCGTCCGGGTTGGACGTTGCCGTTCTTTCCGTTTCCTTTGTTGGGCCCTCTGGTTCCTCTTCCGGTGTTCCGGTCCGTGTTCCTTCTGGGTGGGCTCTTGTGCGGTGTTCCCTGTTCCTGAATGTTTGTTCATTTGGTGTTGTGGGTCTTATCCCGGCTGTGCGGGCGCCCCTCTGCCTTGTTGTTTTTTACTACGCATTGGGTCTCGTTTGCTTTTGGGGTCTGCACTGTGGTTTGGCTCCTGGATATTTTTGGGGGGATCAGTGTTGGTTGGGCTTGGCCTTTCTGCCCTCCATGTTCGGGGGGGATGCCTTTGGAGCTTTTTCTTGGTCTCCTTTTTGTGTCTGTGGGGCCTTTGAAGGTTCGTCTTTCGCATCTCGGACTCTTCTGCGCCCTTGTCCTGAGTTGTCTCCTCCCTGTGGGACCTTCCGTTGGTGTTTGGGTGCGTTGCACGGGGTTCCCTTTGGTCTGTAGGAGTAAGGGGGCCTTGCTGTTTTTTGGCGTTCTGAAAGTTTCATTGCTCTTGCGTGCTCTTCCTTCTTTTGTGCCTGCTTGTGCTCTTATTGGTCGGTCGGCAGGAGTGATGCTTCCTGCTGTCTCCTTTGCACGTTTTTGGTTGTGGAGTGTGCCTTGTTGTATTATTGGTCTCGCACGGCTGCTTTTTCTGTGGTGGCCTCTTGTTTGTCATTTTGGCTGCTCAGACGGGGTCTGTTGCCATCTCTTCCACTCTCCTTCGGTGGATTTGGGTGGATCTCTTTTTGGTGTCTGTATCTGTCGGTGGTTCCCTCACGTTCAAATGGGGGGCATTCGACTGGTGTTGTTGCCTTTCCGGTTGTTTCCATGGGTGTTGTGTGGGTCGGCCACTTGGTCTTCCCCTCGTGCCTTCTTTTCTTGTTCCTGCCTTGAGGTTGGTGCTTCTGTTGCCATTGCCTCTTTGGTTCTGTACTCAGTGGTTTCTTGGGGTGTATATCTCTCCTTTGTTTTCACAGATGTTTTTTTTTTGTCGTATTGCCTTCCGTGTGTGGGCTGTATTTCCTTTCCATGAAGCTGATTTTGCTTTGGTATCTGCTCATTAGTATTTACTGTGGCGAGGAAGACGGACGAGGAGATAATGCCCCGGTTACTTACCGGTAATCTTCATTACTCCGAGCCCTAGTCTTCCTCGCCAAAGTATAGTTTCCCTTCCCTCCCGGCCCTTTGTTGTGGCTTCATGTATACAGCTTTGGTTTACAGGTTGTGGTGTGGATCTTGTATCCTTTTATGTGATTGGTGGTTGCCACTGGGGGCCATGTTGGAGGGATAGGGAGACTAGTATGTTAACTTTTGCTTGGAGTTTCTGTGGGAGCAGGATGCTCATTAGTAATTACTCTGGCGAGGAATACTAGGACTCGGAGTAATGAAGATTACCTTTAAATAACCGGGGCAACCCCCCAGCTTGCCTCTGGTGCCTCTGGCAGAGCTCTTGTTAGCCCTTGTCATCGCTGCTGTGGGAGAAACAGGAAGTAATCAGACATCTAAGAACACTATTTACTTACCTTGATTTTCACTCAGCTCTATTTTCCAAGCCGCACAGCAGAAAATAAGTGACTGCTCTGGGGCTAAGGCTGGGTATAGCCCTGTGATGGCAAAATGATTGTGATGTCACTTCCACTACCCGCAGTACTGGCGTTAATTAACATCTATGAACATGAACATAGATAACTAGGCTCAAGTCTGAGCTTTGGCTCACCATGCCATGATTCTGTCCAAATCACTGAATTTCCAGTGCCTGTAAAAATGAAAGTGACTTTATGTAATCAAACTGGTCCTCAGGTAAAGTGCTTCAATGCCTTTGGTGCGAGCACGCGCTATAAATAACCGGCACAAAGGGTGCATTGTTTATTTAAATAAATGTGAAAAAATACCAGCTGCATTGACTTCTTTTGCTTGCACCAAAACTAAATGTGGATGAATACAAATGAAATGACCAAAAAATAAATATGGATAAATACAGATCGAAATGTTATGAAAAATATATCCATAAAACCAGGAGCCCCCAGTTATGTGGCACTTATGTTTTTTAACATTTCCATCTGTATTTATCCATATTTATTTTGTGATTTGTGAATAAACAGAGTTGTGAAATGGTATATTTCCTCATTTTTTTAATTGATAAACGTGCACTCATACTTTGATGCCTGTCGAGTTTTAGCAAATAAAGCAGCCGTATAGAACAAAACACTACACCCACATGTAACTATAGCATTATATACAAATATATGTTAACTAATGCCTGCATTTAAGGAAGTCTCATCATGTTTTTTTAACTCCCCCTGCTTTATGAAGAACAGCATGGAGAGCCACCACAAGAAGCACCATTTTCAGTTGTTTTAACGTTTAAAAATGAATCCAGACAGAAAACAATGTTTTCTGTCTGTATTTATCTCTACAAATCAGTAAAAACAGAAAACTGGGAGCGTTAATTATAAATCACAGACATTTCCCTGGAGCCTAGCGTGGAACACAAATGTTCACTGTAGGGTACACAGAGGTTGCTAAACAGAATAGAATCCACTTAGGAGGTGGTGGTGGTCCCTACAATGGTGGGGAGCACACAGTGTTGTTTAAATACCCCTCACACACCAACAGGCCCCTTGGTGTTATGCTTCATCATCGGGGTCTTCGCACCCCTCTGCGGGATGCGGCGTGCTACGACCGACGACTACGTGGGAGCACTTTCTGTGGACTATGTGTGAATGCGTGTAGGGTACTTAAATGTGAGTGGTGAAGTGGTGAAAGTGATACTTAAAAAATACCTGGCTCGTGGGGTAAAAAAGACTTTAATTAAGAACCCGGCTGGTATTATTAAAAAGGGTGCAGTGTGAGGTTACTGGTGTATAATTATGTACATTAACCTCTTTTGTGCGTCGACATGAACATGTTTCGGAGTGCGAAACTCCTTCTCCAGGACGGGAAATGCACAAAGATCCCCACCTTACTCACATGGATGTAGATGTAAAAGTGTATTATACAAAAATTGTGACGTGAACTATAGGTGTAATGTACCTAAATTGTAGTTCAACACTCAGTCTCTGCGCTCATTTGGCGTTTTTATCAAGACCTGGAGGGAGAGAAGGACATAATCAATATCTTTCTCATTATGCAGTTGTGACTGTCATATAGGTGTCAATGACCTTAAGGACAAAGAATATGTATATATATAGGGTTGCAGATTTCCTCCATAGATCGTACACCCTGTGGATAAAAGTGACAAAAAAGGACAAGGACACACATATAAACACATACATAACACATGTTGGATTTGGTAATGGTTACAAAAGTTCCATGGAGTATGTGGATGAAAAACAACAAAGTAGAAATTGTCTTACTTAGTGTTTTAGGTTACATTGCCTCATGAGCCATTAGCGCATTATTGGGGGTTCCATCAAGCTAAGTTCAGTGATCTGTGGGCATGAGAAAACCTTGTTTAGGATCCGCTACTTACATTCACTGGTAACCCTTCCTTTATGTCTGATATGCTGGTAACTCACGGTTTTGCAGGAGACGATCTGCCCTCTTCCCCTCAACGCGGCTCCGATGGTTGTGCCGTTGTGGGGAGGGCTTGTGCTTTATATACCCTGGTGTATCCTGTAAATTACCAATTAGCGGGTTGATTGAAGGCGGATGTACGCCCAAACATGGGCTGTTATACTTATCGTTCGCCGGTAACGCGCATTGAACAGTGTTCGTTTCTGGCGCATGCTCAGAAAACGGCGTTCTATTGCGCAAGCACCCTGGTCAAAGACTATGCTGTTGCACATGCACGGTTGGTACCGTGGATCGGCAAGTTAGTTATTGTAGTACTGGTGAAACGCTCCATTCAGCATGATCAGAAATTTGAGCGTTCCGGTTGTGAAAAGAAATTAAAGGTTTTAATGGGAATAAATGTGAAAGTAAAGGTACATAATAAAGACTACTGCCCAAGAAGCACCTGTGAGTGCTATTAATTACGCAAATGGCTATGGAGAGTAGGAAAAAGCCAATGTCAGCTGGTCATTGCGCAATATGGCTATTTTAACATGAACCTAAGCCAGATACCAGTGATCATGGTATTTATGGAAGAAGAACAGACTCATCAGATCTGTGAGACAGAGGATGCAGAGGGTCACATAGGTTCACAGGTACCTCATGAAGGTTATTATGTTATCGCAGTTGGCCCCATGGTATGGCATCATTGAGGCCTTCTGTGTCTGTGCCCTAGCGGAAAACCCATCTTTGTTCCTTTTCAAAAAGGCCTGTTTCAGAGAGTAACTGTTCAATAATGGTCCAAAGTAGCTCATTGACACAGTGCTGCCTCTCCAGGTAATGTGCTGCCATCTTCGTTGTGGATTTTCTACATCTCATATTACTCTTATGTTCGTTAATCCTCACTTTTACGGTTCTGGTGATCATGCCCACGTATTCTAACCCGGAGGGACAAGTAATGAGGTACACCACGTTCTTACTGTTGCAATTTGTAAAATTGCGTTGTTCCCACTTGCTTCCATTTCTAAAGGTGAGAGCCAGGCTTTTTTTCGTATGGTGGCAGCTACTACAATTGCCACAGGGATGGTGTCCTTGGATTCCCTGTAGCCTGGGTTGTTGGTTGGGTTTATTAGGTGGTCTGGTGTGTACTAGGATGTCCTTAAGATTTTTACCTCTCTTGTGGGCAAATAATGGTTTCTTTATGTCTAGGGTCTCGCTGGTTAGTATTCTCCAATGCTTATTCACCATCTTAGACACTTGGTTCGAGTGCGAGCAGTATGTGGTGACACATACTGGTCTTGCTTCAGTATTGTGTCTAGGGACTCTGTCCTCCAACAGAGCTTCACGGTTGTTATTCCGTGCCCTCTTCATTGCTGAGTTGATTACTTTGTCGGGGTAATGTCTCTCTTTCAGTTTCTTTTTGAGGTTTTGGGCCTGCGCTTTGTATTTGTTAATATCGCTGCAGTTGCAGCGTAGGCGAAGAAACTGCCCATATGGCAAGTTTTCTCTCAAATGACGTGGGTGGAAACTGTCAAAGCGTAGTAAGCAATTCCTTGCTGTAGGTTTGAAATGAGTCTCTGTTTTAAGGTAATCTGAGTCATGGTAAATGTTGAGGTCGAGGAAGACCATGGATTCGTTGGACAAGGAGTGAGTGAATTTCAGGTACGTATTTTGATTGTTTAGCCAAACTAGAAAGTCAATTACTGATTGGCTGTTTCCTTCCCAGATAACTAAGACGTCGTCTATGTATCTTTTCCACGTTTGGATTTTGTTTCTGAAAGGGTTGTCCGGGTGGAGGATCTTAGTGGTCTCTAGGTGGTGCACGGACAGTCGCGCCAGGCTCGGCGCGAAAGTGCTGCCCATGCTGGTACCGTGGCATTGTAGGTACAGAGTGCCCTCGTACTCAAAGAAGTTCTTTGTTAAAGCAGTAGAGATGCACTCTATTACAACCCCACGTGAGGTTTGATATTTCCATGTGGTTGAATGTAGTACTTCCTCAATGATGAGGAGAGTCTTGTCGTGGGGCAGGCTGGTGTAGAGGCTCTCCACATCCAAACTCAGCAGTATCTGTGAGTCAGGGTCAAATGGGAGGTCCTTTAATAACTGGAGGACAGCTTTAGTGTCCTTCAAGTAGATATCCGTGGCCTGGACTAATGGTCTAAGAAAGGCGTCTGCAAACTTCGATAGGGGTTCCAAGATAGATGTTATGCCTGATACTATGGGTCTACCAGGTGGTTGTGTCAGGCTCTTGTGTATTTTGGGTATGCTGTAGAAGTAGGGGGTACGTGGGTTTTTTTGAGTGAGGAATTACCCTTCTTTCTTGGTGAGCCAATCATGGGCTAGGGCCTCCTCAACCATAGCTCCTATCTTAATCCTCAATTGTTCAGTGGGATCCTCAGGTAGAATTTGGTAGTTTCTCCTGTCTGACAGAAGTCTCCTGCACTCTTGGTCATATGCTGTTGTAGTTTGTAAAACCACTGCTCCCCATTGTCTGCTGGTTTTATCGTCAATTCCCTGTTCTGGGAAAGTTCTCTTATCGCTTCACTCTCCTGCTTGCTCAGGTTTTGGAAGGTATTGTGATTGGTGGTGTCTAATTTGCTGAGTTCCACCATCAGGGCTTTTTCGAAAGCCAAAACCTCAACTGGATG
Source organism: Lissotriton helveticus (assembly GCF_964261635.1). Classification (NCBI taxonomy): domain Eukaryota; kingdom Metazoa; phylum Chordata; class Amphibia; order Caudata; family Salamandridae; genus Lissotriton; species Lissotriton helveticus. Next base: position 1,264,822,061 of record NC_136069.1, read on the forward strand.
GTCAGGAGGTGTGAATGTGGACTTAGGTCTTAAGCCTGTGTCTGAACTGTCAGGAGTGACCTCTCGATTGTAGAAGAAGGCTTTTAATTTTATGCTTCTAATGAAGTGTTGTACCTATGTGTGCAAACGGAACGTGTCCAGTTTGTTAGTAGGTACATATCCCAACCCTTTGTTCAGTACCTTGTTCTGTAGCTCAGTCAGAGGCCATGGTGTGATGTTTAACACTAAGTTCCCCTCTTGCTCGTGGAGGCTTGGTTGGCCAGGGCCCCTGTCATGCTCCTGGTGTGTACCCTGGGGTCTGTTTCGTCCTCTGGTTGAACCATTATTGAACAGTTACCCTCTGAAACAGGCCTTTTTGAAAAGGAACAAAGATGCGTTTTCCGCTTGGGCACAGACACAGAAGGCCTCAATAATGCCATACCATGGGGCCAACTGCGATAACATAATAACCTTCATGAGGTACCTGTGAACCTATGTGACCCTCTGCATCCTCTGTCTCACAGATCTGATGAGTCTGTTCTTCTTCCATAAATACCATGATCACTGGTATTTGGCTTAGGTTCATGTTAAAATAGCCATATTGCGCAATGACCAGCTGACATTGGCTTTTTCCTACTCTCCATAGCCATTTGCTTAATTAATAGCACTCACAGGTGCTTCTTGGGCAGTAGTCTTTATTATGTACCTTTACTTTCACATTTATGCCCATTAAAACCTTTAATTTCTTTTCACAACCGGAACGCTCAAATTTCTGATCATGCTGAATGGAGCGTTTCACCAGTACTACAATAACTAACTTGCCGATCCACGGTACCAACCGTGCATGTGCAACAGCATAGTCTTTGACCAGGGCACTTGCGCAATAGAACACCGTTTTCTGAGCATGCGCCAGAAACGAACACTGTTCAATGGCGCGTTACCGGCGAACGATAAGTATAACAGCCCATGTTTGGGCGTACATCCGCCTTCAATCAACCGGCTAATTGGTAATTTACAGGATACACCAGGGTATATAAAGCACAAGCCCTCCCCACAACGGCACAACCATCGGAGCTGCGTTGAGGGGAAGAGGGCAGATCATCTCCTGCAAAACCGTGAGTTACCAGCATATCAGACATAAAGGAAGGGTTACCAGTGAATGTAAGTAGCGGATCCTAAACAAGGTTTTCTCATGCCCACAGATCACTGAACTTAGCATGATGGAACCCCCAATAATGCGCTAATGGCTCATGAGGCAATGTAACCTAAAACACTAAGTAAGACAATATCTACCTTGTTGTTTTTCATCCACATACTCCATGGAACTTTTGGAACCATTACCAAATCCAACATGTGTGTTATGTATGTGTTTATATGTATGTCCTTGTCCTTTTTTGTCACTTTTATCCACAGGGTGTACGATCTTTGGAGGAAATCTGCAACCCTATATATATGCATATTCTTTGTCCTTAAGGTCATTGACACCTATATGACAGTCACAACTGCATAATGAGAAAGGTATTGATTATGTCCTTCTCTCCCTCCAGGTCTTGATAAAAACGCCAAATGGGCGCAGAGGCTACGTGTTGAACTACAATTTAGGTACATTACACCTATAGTTCACGTCACAATTTTTGTATAATACACTTTTACATCTACATCCATGTGATTAAGCTGGGGATCTTTGTGCATTTCCCGTCCTGAAGAAGAAGTTTCGCACTCTGAAACATGTTCATGTCGACGCACAAAAGAGGTTAATGTACATAATTATACACCAGTAACCTCACACTGCACCCTTTTTAATAATACCAGCCAGGGGCTTAATTAAAGTCTTTTTTACCCCACGAGCCAGGTATTTTTTAAGTATCACTTTCACCACTTCACCACTCACATTTAAGTACCCTACAGGCATTCACACATAGTCCACAGAATGTGCTCCCACGTAGTCGTTGGTCGTAGCACGCCGCATCCCGCAGAGGGGTGCGAAGACCCCGATGATGAAGCATGACACCAAGGGGCCTGTTGGTGTGTGAGGGGTATTTAAACAACACTGAGTGCTCCCCACCATTGTAGGGACCACCACCACCACCTCCCAAGTGGATTCTATTCTGTTCAGCAAGTACGTTTAGGGAGACTGAATCCACTGTTTCTCTCCCTCCCTCCTTTGTTATTCATATGGGTACACAGAGGTGACATTAGAAATCAGGGGCATGCGAAGGTCAAGGATAAGCTGTGTGTTGCTATTTAATGGGGCTCTACTATAAAAAGGCCTAATGAAGCAGATCTTTGCATGTTGGGGCGTTTGTGCCAGGAGAGGCAGGCAGACTATGTAAGATTGAGGAAGTGAGTGCCAAATGTATCTGAAGACATTTATTCAACTAATTAGGCACATTTTTTTTTTACATCTTTGATTTATATTGCAGTATCAGTGAAACCTGTAGAATACAAACTGATAAACTGTTTGGTGCAGAACTTCTCAAGGAAGAGTTGTGATGATTAAGATAAAGTGCACTGACTACCCCTATTGAATTATACACATGGCCTACATCCATCATCAAGGCAAAAATGCATTTTAAGGGATCAGGATATGTGTGACTATTGAGAGTTAAATGTTAATAGCTAGTATGATTAACATCTTTTATCCAACTTTTCAGGATGTTGTGTAACACTTGACAAAGTCAGATGACTGTACAGGGGGAGAAATGGCAGTAGCCTGTGAAATTTTTATTTAGGGATAGTCTGAAGGAAGGCTCGAGTTACCCGTGAACATCCACATGAGATGTCCATGTAAAACCTCAGTGATTACACAAGTCCTCAAGGAAGGCTTTGGTGAGAGAACGGGACCCTCTTGTTTGTGGATTCTGACAATAGTCCAGACTTTCCTAGTTCGTAGAGTAGTCAGGTTATAGTCTAATTTGTTCAGGATCTCTAAGTGTGATAAAATATCACTTACATTACCCATGTGCTTTCATTTAAATTAACCTCAAGGTAATAAAAACGAGCGAGTAGAATGATACTGGATACAACTAAATAATAGTTGTCACCATAAAAAAATGAGGAGGTGTCAGAGTCATCTCAAGTTATTAGGACTACAGTAGTTCAGATTCTGCAACGCCTTAGTTTGGGTCACTTTTATACCACATATCTCTGTTTTCATGGTTATCAGGAAATTGATCAGGGAATCTATATTCTAGATTATCGCTGCTCACTCTGTGGATGAGTAATATACCATAGCTGCTCTAGGCTGAACACAGTTACCAAATGATACAGTCAAGTTACAAGATAGTGACAATTTCAATGCACTCACCTTGCGGATGTTTCCATTTGCTGCTGACTCATTTAGCACATTAGATTTACTGCTGACCGGGAGGCGCAGCCGATCCTAGAGGGAGGGCGGCTAACTCCCCCCTGTGGCCAGCAGACAAAAGGGCAAAGCAGCAATAGAGTGCACTCTTGCACCAAAAAAAAGGCCACTGCGGGACTGGGAAAGTTTTGGTTCAAAAGGCCCAATCAAGAAGCAAGGGCGGGGTCACAAGCATGGCCTAAAAGGCGTCTGGGACAAGCTGGAACAAGAAAGAATCTCCATATAAGGACTAAAAGGGCATTTGCCCGAACAAGGTCCTTGGGATGCCTTATGGCTGGGATGCTTGAGACCAGTGCAATTGCCCGAACAAGGAAGGCTTATGGCAAGGACTTTTGAGATAAGTGCTTGGACAAGGTCCTTGGGATGCCTTAAAGAGTAATACTTGAAGGCAGAGAAAGGGTAAGAAATGGTCAGTGCTGGGAGGACATGGCACTTGCAGCCCAGGCATGGTCGTGGGGCCATGAACGCCAGATATTCGGTAGCAAGTTGAAGCCTTGAAGCCAGGTCCCGCTGTACCAAATAAGTGATAGAAGTAGAGCTGTCACAGCAGTTGAAAGTTATAGTTATTAGTATGCAACAATTTATATGATGTACACTGTGTATAACCTGTTAAAATACCTTATGTTGTGGTCCGAGATGAGCCAGAAACGAGCATGTTGATAACAAATGTGTAGCAACTTATGGTGTGAATAAACGGCTGGGGTTCTAACACCACAAAAGGTCTTGGTGTACATAATTGATGGGTAAGAAAGAATGACAGGGGGGGCCGTTATTTGCTAGCACAACTGGGAGGGAGGGTTATCATCTGCTTGCTATCAGGTAGTGCTTCACACATTATCCAGGCACCTTTCATCATTCGTGGTATCCCAGGAAGTATATTGACTTTTGAAAATGCTTATGGACAGGCATTAGCAGCAGCTTTGTCCTGTGGCCTGCTGAAGGGTTTATCCAGTGCATTGATACGATGTGGCTTTCAGCATATTTTAATCACTATAAAGAGTAGCACAATGAAATACAGTATGCTTTACATTTTTCACATGCATCTATCTCCGTTGCCAATTTTACATCTAGCGGCGTGGCAGGTGCAGATTCCAACTAATTCCTCACTTACAGTTGCACTAAATTCTGTGCCTGCTGCATCAAGACCAAAGTGTTTGATGGAATGCTTAATCCCAGCTACTGACAATTGCTAACGGCCACATCACAGTCCATTTTATTCCTCCACTATGCCACTGTAGACAAAGGCCGGTCATAAGCAAATCAGTCCTGACCCTGTCCCAATAGGACCATTCCATCTCATAATGCCAGACCAAGTCCCCTCCAGATAGGAACATAAGCAACCCCAGAATGCCTTGACCTACTATGTTTGCAACAGTGAGGTATAGCTTTTTGCACAGTGAGCACCGGATATGTGCCTGGAACAACTCCTGTTCCCCTATGGCAATCCTGATCAAGCAGAGCACAGCTGCAAGGAAAGTCACAATGTGCTTTGCAGGCAAAGGACAGAGGCGCCCTCTGCTTGAGTTGCGGGGACGGATATGCCTAGACGTGGGTCCCATGCACACTGTATCACTGGAACTGAGCTATATCCGCTGATGAGCCCATAACAAGGGTGAAACCAGTCCTGAGTTGCTTGTGTCCTGGTTCAGGGTGGATCCGGCCGGGCAGTTCGGCCTAACTGTTCCTATTGGAGCACGGTCAAGACTGATTTGCATATGTGTGGGTCCAAACTGAGGTGGCATGGTCGGCAAAATATGGATTGGGATGGTTCACAAGTGAATCCCAGTGGCTGAAACTAATTCAAGCATTGCATCCATCACTTTTTGTACACTTTAGGTTCCACACTCCACCTTAAATATATGAACCATGGCATCACATTTCCACACATAACCAAGCACCGTACATATCCTGTGCTTTGATGTGCATGCAGGGCAGGGCCGATAAAATGAGTGCATTATCTGTGCCTGTTGCTGGGCCCACCCACGCCACAGTTACAACTTAAGTAAGAGAATTTGTGGCAGCACATTTACATTACATTTTGCCTGTTGCAAATGCATGGCCTCATTTTTGGGAATCTTGGCCTACGTTCAGCCACGGCTGGCAGTGGGAGTACCTTCAGGGCGGTGATGTGGGGGGGGAGGGGCAGGGTTGGGGGTAGTAATGTATGGATTACAGAGTTTCACAGGTAAGTACGCATTTAAATAAATAAAACGAATTTCATTGCGTGCACTGCATCGCATTTGGGGATGCAGTGCACTCAACGAAATTCGTTTTATTTATTTAAATGTTTACTTACCTGGGAAGCTCCGTAATCTATACATTACTACCCCCCACCCTGCCCCTCCCCCTCCCCACGTCACCGCCCTGCCGGTACTCCCACTGCCGGCAGCGGCAGCCTACGTTGCCCCATTCTGTGGTTCTTGAGGTATCCCACCGTTTATTTTTCCTCTTTGCCAACAAAATAAAAGTCACTTCTGTGTAGTGTTGAAGAATAATAAAGCACCTTTTGAACAGGGCAGCAAGGACTGGAGTTGCTTGAGGGCCCTCAAGACAACATAAACAAAGTTCGAATTGGGGGCGTATAAAGGAGCAGTACAACAGCAGAACAGGGCAACATTAATACATCTGCTCTTAATGGAACTGCAGCGCTGAAAAATATTTTGTCCCCTTACACCTTTAAAAAATGTAACCATTCAAAACCTGTTTTGATGCAAAATTCTGCAAAAAAATCATTTGGCAGGTTCATGTGGGCAAAATATTTGAAACTGAATCTCAGATGTTTCAGTTATTGTTCTAAACCACCCCGATCCCTAAAAAATAAAAAAAATAAACTATTTAAAGAGTTTTCCTTCAGCAAGACCTTTCACACACTATGACAATTCTCCTGCTTTTTTTTGCACCTTCTAACGAAATGTGAGACCCTCCTTTCCTCACACAACAAATGGCTCATTGTGCAGTTCTGACAGTCATCGTAAGAGGATTACGAAATGTGTGACATTTCTCATGAAAACTGAGAGGACTGATAAGGAGTAGCGTGTGAGGAACTTGCATTAACTTGGTGTCAGGTATGGAATAAGGAAGTGTGATAAAAGGCATTTATTTCGATAACACATAGTGCAAACTGAAGGCGAGTCTATTGCGAAGGGCTGATTTGGAAAGCGAATTATTTTCATATTTAGAAATGGGCTGGAGTAATCGTCCGTGGCTTTAAAATGCGTAACAAGACAGTAGTAGATTTGTCCGCAGGAGGTAAGTAGGTAGAAAGTCACTGCAATTTGTCTGGAGGGAATTTTCGCACATTCTCATGAGCATCACCTCAAAAACTAGAAGGTGAAGGATGTCTGTGGGATGCAGGGGATGAATGTACAGATTGATGGTGTGATGCACCATTCTGCCAACAGAGCTAGGGATGAAGAACCCACGGTTTGATGTTGATTGCTGCTTCAGTGGCGGCTGGCACCCTAAATAGTTGGTGAGGCAACCACTGACCAGAAATGCCTGCAGTGTCTGATTAGATCAGCCCAGGTTATTTCAATCAACAGGGTAACATCCTTATTTCTAGTCTGTTCTCATTGGATACCAAAATCCTGGGTTAACAAATTAAAAAAAAACAAACTAAAATACAATATCACCGGACATAAAAAGGGGGAATTTATAGATAGGTAAAAGAGGTTATGGTAATGGAAATGTTAAAATAACAATAAATGCAGAGGCTAGGTTTAAAAGTTTACACGAGTGAGACATTATCAGTAAACTCCTCTTATTCATTTAAAATAATGATAAAACAATTAAATTAGCATAATACAGAAGGGAATAGTGGTTAGGATTAAAAGCTAAAGAGAAATAGAAAAAGTGCTAGAGGGGTCTCCCGTGTAGAAACATGAATTTTATAGAATAAAATAAATAAAAATGGGAATTCTGACACTAACTCAGAATTTAAAAAATGAAATGCCCAAGGTTAATGAAGATTCAGGGGCATAGTTACCAAACTTTCATGCAGCGCCGCAAACCAAATTGCTGCTCTGCATGAAAGGGCAGGAATGCGCCCTATTTAACATCATACAGAGCATTCAGGTATTTTCCTTGTGCTGACACGCTTTTGGCTGCGTAGCGCACATACTGGGACCGTTGCACCACCCATCCACCATGGTGCAAGTGTGTCTACTTTGTAAGCAGGATTGTTTTTGTGCAGGTAGGGACACCGTTGTGCACAAAAACAATCTTGAAAGAGAATTTACTCTTTCTATGTGTGTTGTGGAAAGAGGAAAAAACGAGGAAAATTAAGAAGTTTCTCCTCAAGGGGAGGCATGGCATTTGATGTATTTCCAGGTTTACCACTTATGGCAAATCTGGGAATGCGCAAAAATCCATGGGAACACCCATTCTCCACCCATGGAACACCTCATAAGAACAAGCATTAGAAATGCAATAGGGCTCGGATTTATTTGAGTTTGAGCTAATGCCATTGTAAATGGCAATGTCTTTTCGCCATGTGAATGGAGTCTGTGCATGTGGTGTGTAGTGTGTAGTGGAATTATGTTGGTTGAATTGTAATTTTACCAATGGTGGCATGCTGTGCTTTATATGAATATGTTTAAAAGTAAAGTGTACCATACTGCGATTGCTTGGTGGAAAAGTGCACTGCCGGCTGGAGGTGTGTGTGCCTGGTGGAAGGGTGCACTGACGGCTGGTGGGTGTGTGTTTGGTAAAAGCGTGCACAGATGGCTGATGGTTGTTGGTGTTTGTGCATGCTGAAAGCATTCATTGACGGCTGGGGGTGTGTTCTTGTGTGTTTTCTTTTCTGTGTACTGGTGAGTGTGTGGTGGTGAGTCTGTGGGGGTGAGTCTGTGGGGGTGAGCCTGGGGAGTGAGTGTGGTGGTGAGTGTGTTGTGTTGAGTGGTGACGAGTGTGTGGTGTTGAGAGACTGAGGTGTGTGGTTTGTGTGTGCGTTATGTGTGTGTGGTGTGTGTGTGGGGTGTATGTGTGTATGGTGTGTGTGTGTGGTATGTGTGTGTGGTGTTTTCTGCACACTCACACACTGCCCCTACACATTCACACACTGCTCACCCGCACACTCCCAATGTCCACTGTTTATCCTGCACACTCATTCTGCACACTCACACAATGTGCACCCTTACACACTGTCTCTGCAGTCATTCTGCACTCACTGTCACTCTGCACTCACGGTCACTCTGCACTCACGGTCACTCTGCACTCACTGTCACTCTGCACTCACTGTCACTCTGCACTCACTGTCACTCTGCATTCACTGTCACTCTGCACTCACTGTCACTCTGCACTCACTGTCACTCTGCACTCACTGTGTGCCCGGCCACTCCCTGGCACAGCACTCCATGCCCAGCCCCTCCTTGGCACAGCACTCCATGCCCGGCCACTCCCTGGCACAGCACTCCATGCCCGGCCCATCCCTGGCACAGCACTCCACTGCCACTCCCTGGCACAGCACTCTATGCCCGGCCCCTCCCTGGCACAGCATGCCCAGCCCCTCCTTGGCACAGCACTCCATGCCCGGCCCCTCCTTGCCACAGCGCTCCATGCCCGGCCCCTCCCTGGCACAGCACTCCACTGCCACTCCCTGGCACAGCACTCCATGCCGGCCCCTCCCTGGCACAGCACTCCATACCCGGCCCCTCCCTGGCACATCACTCCATGCCCGACCCCTTGCCTCTACAGCACTCCATGCCCGCTACCAGTCAGTATGATATTCCATGTCTTAAAATGCTGGTCAAAATTAAACTTTCAGTTCAAATTAATTAAAAGAGTGAATATTTTGGGGTCACGTAAAACATGCACTTAGCCAGTAAGAATACCCTGCCCCCCACCGCCATCAATGTCTCATTCGCAAAGACATTGGTCCGTGTGGAACGAGGAAAGGCCAAAGTGAAAACGAGCTGTGTCACCGTCCACGTCACGGTTGCAAGGGTTAGCGAAAACTGATAAACAGTACACAAAGTACATTCGCTCTGACAGGTTCCCTGTTTGCACGTCTCATCATTCATTCATTCATCCAGAGTGTACGTGGGGACGAGCCGTGCAGTATATACAAGGGCGTGCAGTGTATTTCTGTGGAGATGGCCGTGCGCAGTAGGAGAGCGGAGCAGGTTTGTGGTGAACGACGTGTGAGGTCTGCAGTGAGGTCTGCATCAATGTACAGAATAAAAGGTGCCTTCATCCAAGTACACATTCGTAATAAGCGAACAAAAAAAGTAAGCGGGAAAGAGTTCAATGGGGGAAGGGTGTCTCTCTGCGAGGTGGGGTGCAGATCAGGAGGTGGCAGGGCTGGCTGCAGCGGAAGGGCACACACACACTCATCCAGCAGACGTTCCAAGACTCACCCCACCCCTTCGCAGCCAGGGGCGAGGATGGCTTGCTGTGGGTATGTCCTGCAGCCAAACAGGAGGAGCCCTGACTGCGACATCAGAGAGGGCCCCTGGCGGCGCGGGTGGGCTGCGGTGAGACCTGCGCAAGCACTCTAGTGTAATGGTCGAGAGGCCCCTTAGCGACAGGGGTATAGGTGGCCTGCAGCGGGCATGCAGTTAGACTCAAGTAAGATGCTGTTTTTATACTGTGTTGATGTGTCTCTTTTATATGGGGGCCACAAACACCTGTGTACACCGGGAAGTCTCCGCACATTACAATTATTGCTTTCCTGCGTGTCAGCTGAGTATACATTCAATCCATCAACTGTATCTGCTCTAAACCGAGTAACTGTTTAATAAAACGTTGTTTTAAAGGGTATTTTTATAAATGGAAACAGATACCAAAATATAAGCAAACGTATAAGCTATAGAAACATTAAAAGTTATTAATAATCCATAAATGTATTTCTTTAAACAACTGATCGTTCATTTCAGCCATACTGTTGCAAACTCGTCACTTTACACCGCCATTAGGATGCATTCGGAACCAAAAGTTCACAATGGAATGAGAACAGTCCAGTTATAAAAGGGCCATTCCTAATCCTACTCTGTGGCAAAGAAATTAAAAATTGTGAAGAATGGTGGGTAAAAAAAACTCACATATGACCGAGTGCATCTCACTGCAAGGTGTTCAGACTTATATTTTACATGCTGGGAGGGCGAGTGCTTCACGGAGGCCGTGCAACAAGAAAAACATGGGCCACGGTCATACTGATTCGAATAAAATCTAGAAAGTAAAAATAATATTATATTCAATATCAGAAACGCAAACCATACCTCACTTTTAGCGTGTATAAAAAGAATGCTGTGTCACGTCTGCTGCTTTCTAAGAACAGTTGTTGAGACGTGTTTCTCCGACCCTCGGCTCAGTTTCGGACTGGCGTGTCTGCGCCCTTGTGAGAGGACCTGGCAGGGGCCCTGGTGAGCGGCACATTCCCCACTTCGACCCTGGAGACCCGCGTATGGATATTCATCGGAAAGGACTCGAGGAAAGCAGCTGGCAAACTCGCGAAATACATTGAACCCTATATTTAGATGCACAATTATCTCACTCCAAAATAGCGTCTAAGTCCTTAACTGCCAGGGTCAACGCCAGGTTTGAGTGCTATATAAACCCTGAACGTGTGCATCTTTGATGGTACACCGTAGTAGTCGCAGTGCTCCTATAATTCGGTTTCGCTTGAGGCGCTATAATAAACCACCAGTTTGGCGGACGTCTAGGCCATCGCATAAGCTCGACTCTACTGTTGCACAGAGCTCTATATGACATATGGCACACACCTAGCAGTTATATGGGAACAGTAAAGCCCCTTCCCTCGCTGGACAATACACATACACGGGCCAGGTAACTTCTGCCACCCGAATATGTCCAGGCTGGCACTGACTCCATTCTACGCATCCACAAAGCTTCCTGCTAGCATTTCATGTAAGCATCTACATACATGTGAGCACACATGCAGTTCACACCACTGCCTGCGTCTGGTCTAACAGCTCCTCGCTTCCACTGTTCCAACGAGTAAACAGCGTGCTTTATTCCAATAACTGAATGCAAGGGTGGCCCGGGGTTCAAGCAAAGACCTGGAGTTGCGCGGACTCCTCTCTGGTGCGCACCCGCGCAAATCGCCATGGCACGACACGACTTAGTGCCTCTCAGTGTGATCGATGTGTGATCTGACAGGCATCCTATGATCTGTTCATATACTGGTCAAAGATGAATGGGCCCCCCTCCCCCTGCCAGCACTTCAAGAGCCCCGCATTTAACGTCACGCGGACGGGACCGACTCGGGCCACTTGCTACAGCTTCGGTGAAAGTTATCAAGATCCAAGCAAGGCGCACATCACTCGAGGTGGCTTAGGGAGCACATGGTGACATTGAGTTATCGCACTGGTTCCATACCGATTTTCAGGATATATAGGCGACGGGTGGGGTGTATCTGGTTGACCCTGCGGGGTGGGGAGGGAGGGAGTTTTGGGGTTATTTGTATTGGTGTTTGATGCTGTTCTTTAGGATCCGATTATTTAGGGGGATGTACAGTATATGGTATAAGAAACGATACTGTACTGCATTGTCCCTGATCTATATTCTGAGGATATGTGTTTTATGACCGTGGGAACTATGATTGTATCATGCTGTGTTGCTCTGTGCACGAACGAGTTAAAATATATATATATTTTTAAAGATCCAAGCAAGGCTCGCACCCATACTAACGCAATAGGTTCAACATCACGGGGGCCCAGGGAAAATCCCACTCTGTGGAAGTGAACATAAAGGCAGTACGCACGCACGTGAACCTTCCAGTGTACAAGAACCATTCTCCCAACAATACCATAGACATAATCATATAAAAAAACAAAAAATATATATAATTTCTTATTGAAAGCGCAACAATAACTACAACCAATATTACCAGCATATAGAAATGCAAACACATAGAAAAGTATGAACATGGGTATGAATAGACAAATTCTTTTGCATTAATCCGATGTATGTTTTAAATTATAAACCGTACTAACAACACCCATAAATACAAAATACACAAACGTATAGATACACATGCAGAGATATAGGTATATGTCTACTAACAAAAAAGAGTAAACGTATACAGTCGGCGGTTTCCACTATGTGACACTTCAGGGCTCCGATGACTCGTGTAATATGAGAGATCTATGCACAATGCCCCGTTGTGCATAGTACTTAGGCCCTAGAAGTGTGCACAGTGGCGCAATTGAGAGGACCTGTGCTGCGAAGTCCACCATGGGAAGCATAATGATGTTGAATGTGCCATTCCATGTGAAGCACAGTCTGGAAATAACACGGAATAAAAATATAAAACATCCAATCCCATACATTGTTTACATATTTTAAAATCCTACAGCCAGCTAAGCTCACTTTCCACTTGCTATAAGGACTAGTTACTTTCCTAGTCTATTTGAGGGCACGTGCTTCACAACTGGACAGTGAAAATCAAAGTTTTTGGACAAAGATATTTGTACATAGATATTTCAGCGGGCAGCATACCCGCAACTCTCACGCGCGATACCTCATCCACATGAGGTCACCGCCGCAAGGGAAGATCGTTCGTAAAGAGAAAAAGTCAAATAAAAACGGCCCTCTCCAGCTGTGTGCACCAGTCCCGGCTTCAACTCTGACTCACGGCTGGGGTGGGGTGGCGGGTGGGGGAAGGGTGTGTATGGGGAGGGAGTAAAATGCCACTGATTCGCTATGCCTGTGTGCACGTGAGGAGGACGCGCGCTCGACAAACGCACTGCTCGATGGTGAACGCGCGCACACCATCTGGAATGCATTACACGGCCACCCTGACAGCTCCTAATTGATATTTATGGATGGCCGTGCGCGAAACCGCCGAGAAAATGCCAACATGGCCGCCTAATGCCCTATGGCATCAAGACTACTACAAAAACAGCACCGCGACGACCAATCAACATTCAGATAAGAAAAAACTAAGGAATGTGTCTTTCCCGAAGCCCTAAAGAAACTTTTTTTCTTTTCTTTCTTTAACATTAGGATCTCGGAGCTCCGCCCGAGCCCTAAAAAGTAACGCAAGACAGCGATTACACTAGATTTATCACACCATGCAGGGCCATGCAATATGACTGTGATAAATCTGACTTTAGTATTGCGTTGCCCATGCACCCCCTGTCATGGTGGAAAGGCAACACAACAAGATGATAAATATGCCCCCCAGGACAAAAATACAGGACTCAAAATAATCTCAAAGTGGCTCATGAAAACAACACACAGAGCAATCAACTAAAGGTATCCCATAGTATCATGTTTAGTTGTTGGAGATGTGGCCCTCGCTACCTATGAGTCACATATGGGCTGCAAGCCTTCTGCAAGGATGGTTTCCTGTGTATGTGGCAATGTGTGGGGATAGGCTTTACTCTGGGATTGCCATATTCTCATTTAAACCGTAAAACAGGGTGACGTTACCCCCTTGTAATACTACAAGTGCAATTTTCTCTTCACATTAAAGATGGGATTTTTTTTTAAAGATAAAATGATAAATTGCTAGCAATCGGTAGACAGGACTTTGCTCCAAAATTATACATCTCTACCCTGAGGCAGCAGTAGTTTTTGTGAAGAATATTATTTTTCAAAACTTTTGCAAACTTTGCAGGTGTACAGGAATACACAGCACAGATAACAAAGTTTGAACATTTTTAAACTATGTTTAAGTATGTATTTTGCACTAGAAAGGCACACTTCCAGTGCAAATCCATATGCTAGATATCACTCACATGCTCTTGCACGATCGTAGGAGGGTGTGCGTGAGAAAAGGTGGTGTAAAGTGTGCCAGTTCCGGGGAGGACAGCAACTGCACCATATCTTTGTAAACGTAACACTATCTTGCTCTCTCTTTTTCACACAAGCAGAACAGCAACTTTTTGTTGTTGAATTGCATTGTGCCATTTGTGGAAGAACAAGCCTTTTTAGGGGCTCATTGCTGCAGGGTTTCACCCTTATCAGTCCACTGGTCCTTAAACCAACAAGAGATTGACACAAAGGCTGGAATATCAAAATAACAAGTTTATTAATCACTCATGAATGGGACTACATCGATACCGCACCCTCAGGCACTGTATGATATAGTACCTGGAACACAGAAACCATGGGGTTTATAAACCTAGTTTGTTGCTGAATAAGCATGGAGACTCAAAGTAGAGGTACAGGCATATACAAGAATAACTATCGACTAACATGGGCAGACAAAAACCACTTACTCAGCAACGTGGGAGGGGAGATAATACTGCTTAGTTAGTTAAAACAGCCTGACAGTTACATTCTAAGACAGGTGCATTCTAGCAGCTACAGGCCTTTCTGAGCATACGCAGTGCTCTGACTCAGTACTGAAGGAGTTAACTACAGTTGATGACTCAAGCAGAATAGGAAGGCAAGCGACAGTGAGGACGGCAGAATCACATGGCTAACACAGGTCTAACGCAAATGGATGCCACAAACAAAATGGCTTCAGCTTATGCTAACAGTAATTCCTGCGATTTCCATAATTCCATAGTATATATATGAACTAGCCCACAAATGGCTGCATGAACAGTTTTTCTCATTTTCTGTGCACAAATGTCATACAATGAAACATAGAGTTAAGTACCAATTATGGCATGAATTACTATCATTATTCATGCTTCATGCAGTATAGATTTCAGAGAAAACCAACATTTTACCAGTCACACGTGACAGCAATTTGTTACATTTTTCAGAGAATGACAAAATAAATCCCTGCAGTACCAGCTACAGCTTGTAGGTGGCAGTCAATGACTGTAAATAAATGTTGCCTAATAAAATACTCTAGCTAGAGGAAATTAAACATTTTTTGAGAATTTCTAAAATCGCAATTTTTAGTGAATCATAAATTATATATTCCTTTGAATAGTGGTCTTTAAGCATTTTATGTCAAGTCACATTCAATAATAAAAAATTTCTGGATTTTGTCCACCCCCAAAATGCTGTAATCTTCTAAACTAGGTAGAACTGCACACTGAATATTACTGTTACTGCTTGTTTGAAGTTAAAATGCATGCTTTAAGACCTGCCCACAGGAAATGTTCCTTTTCAGCAACGTTTATTGCCTACAGTACATACTTATATGTTACTACACACATTTAGGCTGCTGTTTTCTTACATGCAACTTTAACCACATTCTTGTAGTTTAGTTGCCATATCATAGTGTTTTCTGCAGAGAAGTGTGCATATATGTGCATGTCCTAGATAAAAAATGTTAGTAAGATAGCTGAGTGGGTTAAAGCGAGGGTCGCTGAGATTAGATAGATAGGTGTGGGGATATGTGATCGCTGCAATTATCCACATGGGGCTTGCTTGGCATAATCTTGCGGGGTAAGGCAAACTTAGGTTCATAGTATGTCGATAGAATAAATGTTACTAAGTTTGGAAATAATAAAATTGATTGCCAAAAAAGTCACTTTACTTAAGATGAAACGAAGCATTATTTGATTACTTATACAAAACGTTGAAATAAATGATACATACTAATTGATGGACATGCAATTTTTCCATACCCCTAATGAAGGCAGGACTGAGCATTCCTGCCATGTCTTCTTTTATTTAGGCTCTTGTTATAGTGTGTCAAGATCCTGGGCATAGGAAGGTAGAGTGCTATGCCGAGACATGCATAGAAAAACTGGCATAGAATACCATTGAGACAAGAAGAGAGCACGTCATAAAAGCAGGCAGTTTAGGTCTAAACAATGATATTGTTATCTTTGCACTGCGGAATTTGAGAGAAACTAAATGTAGCAACGCACAGTTTATGTTATGAGCTGATGTTTAAAATCTCTTTAAAAGTTGCAAATTGACGAAGTCTGTTGGATATCTGACGATTTAGTATTTTCAGCTACTTGAATTCCTTCCAGGGTTCAAGAGGGAAATCACTCTGAACCTGGTGTGTGCAGCTTGAGCATATCTTGGCTTCTTAAAGTTCTATTTGTACCACAGGGTTGAAGTTGTTGACTTAGGTACAGGCTATAGCATTAAATCTAGTGTCATGGCTCATCGGAAGCCAATCTTGAGAAGAAACCACTGGAGTGATGTACTGAGATCTTCTTGTATTTGATAATTTAGGTGCTGCTAGAGATGCATTTAATCTAGAAGTTCAGGCCGACCCCGACAGTCTATCCGATATCCCCAAGAAAGAGTTAAAGTGCCGTTATTTGAGTAAGAAAGCACAATTACGGAGAAACGCTAACACGCTGTTAATTACGGCACAACTCTATTATTCCAATGTGGTGACACTTGGCTTTCAAAATTATCTGAGGATAGTTACTAGACCATCCCATTGGTTTGTCCTCACTAGATTACGATTGGGAATTGTTCACCATTTGGTGGCGTTCCCCCGTATGAAAAATCATCCTTCCTCACCCTGCCCGTGTGACAAGGTTACTAAACAGAGCACTGTACACTTCCTATTTCTTTGTGATCTTTATTTGCACCTTCAAATTGTTTACTTGAAACCTTTATTTAAAAAAAAGGGCTGTAACAACGATAAAATCAGCAATGAGCTTACTGTTCTCCCTAGAGGATCCTGATATCTGTTTCTTCACAGCCACATTTATTTTTAAATCAATGGCCGTTAGGTCTTTTAAATCTTCTAAGCTGTTCTTTTAATTATTACGAGCTGCATCATGTTCACATTTTTTTAATCAATGTTTTCCTCCTTTTAACTGGTATTTTAGTGATATTGGAACTAGAGTGTATTTGGAGGAATGTATTTTGCCTATATTCTGTATGCTTTTATGATTGTTTTGTAAAATAATCGAATAAAGCTTTTGAAACAAAACTTAACGAAACGATAATTTAGGTGCTGCTGAGTGGAAGAGTAATTTGAGGGGAGAAACTCGATATTTAGGGAGCCCAGTCAGTAACACATCCCATCACCTATACATTAGATGCCAAGGATGACAGAATCAGCTCTGTTATTTACATTAGAATCACTCCCGCTTGCGGCGGATGAAGGCTAGCTGCACTAGTCATGCTTGACTTAAGTGCAGCCTTAGACACTCTTTCCCATGGACTGCTATTGGAAAGGCTGTAGAACTCATGGTGGGGGGCACTACGTTGGGCTGGTTGACGGATTTTCTGCAGGGCCGTACTTTTCAGGTCATCCAACCGTCTTACATCTCCAAGATAAGGTTGTTGCAACAGGGAGTGCCTCAGGGCTCTGTCCTGAGTCTGACACTTTTTAATTTATACAAGATAACCACTGGCTAAACTTACTGAAGGCCATTGTATTCAGACAGTAGCCTATGCTGAGGACACCCAATTGATTATAACACTGGCTCAGGACACCAACCAAGTGGCAGGCGATTTTAAGCTATGGTAGATCTGGCCAACTCAAAGGACAGTTGCCTGAGACTAAATGCAAATAAAACAGACATTCTGGTGGTAGAGAAACAACTGTCCATCTGGTCTACTTCGTGGTGGCCAAATGAGCTACACCCTATACCAATTCCTAATTCTAAGGTAAAAAATCTAGGAATCTGGTTCGATTCCATCAGATTCTTTTGCAGATCAAATCTCTTGTAGGTACTTGTTATGGTACCTTGAAAAGAATTCAGAAGGTTTTGGTGCTTTTATCTGACTCTGCAAAAAGGTAGTCCAGGCCCTCGTGGTATCACGGATGGATTACTGTAATGTACTCTACCTGGGGGCCTCAAAGGGCAGGCTTCAAATGCTCCAGAGGATACAAAAGGCAGCAGCCCGACTGCTGCTGAACACTCCCAGAGGGGCTCCAATAGGGTCAGCTTTGGCAAAACTTCACTTGCTTCCCATTGAGGAGAGGATCTCTTTGAAAGTCATGTGCTTTGTTCATAGGATCCTCAACGCAAAAGGCCACGGCTATCTACTCCCATTGATTGAACCTTGTTTTTCGAGTCGATGTCTGAGATCATCTTGAACAGGCTTGTCCAAAGTTCCCAAATTTCACAGAACACATCTTGGTGGCAGCTCATTTAGGTTCCAGGCAGCTAATCAATGGAACGGACTCCCGCTCCATCTCAGATTAGATACTTCTGAAGTCCTTTTTCAGAAGCACTTAAACACTTGGCTTTTTAGAAATGGCCTTGTCCTTTACCAAAGCAGAGACGCCGGTTATCAGTTCTGTCAGTTGGAATTTAATGCGGGTACACTTTGAATTGGAGTAACCAGATGCTTTACAAAGTGATAACATAAGAAGCTTGGACAATCAGCTTAAAATCTTGCTTTGAAGGGAATGACTACATAGCTTCCTTAGATGGAATCTTGCATTTTTGGCCATCTCTTTGTGTGTAGATCAAGGTGGATCAGTTTGTCCAATTAGCTGCTAAGAGACTTTACTAAGATTATGGTTTCTGGTATGATGCCCTTATCATTAAGTTTGTTTTATAATTTAGCTGGGAACACAGGGACACTCCTGGTGCCACTGTCTCTGTGACAAAGTGACAAAGGTGCTCCAAGGGAAAAGTCAAGTATAGGAAGGGTACTAACATGGTACCTCAGCCAGGAACCCAGTGTGAGGAAGGGCAGTCTTCAAAAAGGTATATATACAATGACCAGCTTCTGTTTTCAATGCCACTGTAAACTGTGTATTTGATAATCTTATGAACATGAGAGAACACTGCAGTGTGTGTTGTATGGCCACTTCCCCCTGGGAGCACCTTTGTCACTTTCACAATCGTTTCCTTCCTCAGATGTCCCTGCATTGATAGGTCCTGAAGAGACCCACATTAGTACATTGTTTTGAACACCCCTTCCAAATAGCGAGTCGCAAAACCTATTTAGCGAGTCGCTAACAAATTGTGACTCGCTAAATAGGCTTTGTATATGACCCAATATGTTTTTGCATGTGCAAATGGGTTCGCAAACCCATTTGCAAACTTTGCAGGCATACAGGACTACACAGCACAGATACAACGTTTGAAAAGTTTTAAACGCATGCGTGCGGCATGATTTCCGCCCGTACGCTGGGTTTTGCGGATTCGCACTTTACATGACGAGCTGGGCTCGTCATGAGCGTGCGAGGAGGCTACCTCATGACGAGCCCAGCTCGTCATGAGCGTCGAAGGGGTTAAACTATGTTTAAGTATGTATTTTGCACTAGAAGGGCACACTTTTAGTGCATATGTATATGCTAGATATCACTCACACACTCTTGCATTATGGTGGATGGGTGTGTGCGATAGAAAAGGTGGTGTAAAGTGTGCCAGTGCAGGGGAGGACAGCAACTGCACCATATCTTCGTAAATGTAACACTATCTTGCTCTCTCTTTTTCACACAAGCAGCACAGCAACAGTACATCTGACCCAAAATGTCATGCACTGTGTTATGAGTTCCATGTTCACTTGGGGACACTAAGCACCTATCTTGGAATACAACTGTAAAGATGTATGTATATAAACATTTTGAACTAACTAGTGTCACGTTGTATTTGGTCTCACTTCTCTTTTTGACATCCCTCCTACCCCTATTTTATTGCCATTGTGCATTTCAATATTGTGTATTGCCTACAATTTTTCCACCTGAACCATTGTTTCTGGTTATAGACAGTGGAACTATGTGGGAGGGGTGGGATAAATTATCCGGCAGGGTTGAGTACATTATGTGTCACGAAAAGACAAAATGTGCAGCGTAAGGCAATACATTTAATGATAGTATGACTTCATTATTTTGTCATTTTTACACTTGCTAACACTATCTGGGCATTTGTTGCACCTCATTAGTATTAGTTTAACACCCAAAGGTAGAAATAAGCAATAGACAGCTTACCAGTTAAGCTCTGCAAACAGCTTTCCACTGTGTGGCAAAACATATCGCTGCATATTTAGTAACTTTTGAACCATTTGAGTTTGAATTTTTTTTTTGGTTAAAATCTCCTGATTATGTAGCAGATTGTGGCTTAGGTAGCAAATGTTGGATATCAATAATTATCAGAAAAATGCCACGGCCACACAGTTCCATAATTCTAGTGGCCCTGCTTAGATCTTAGCCTAGATTTTAAAGCTGGGTTCTTTGCAGTTTACTAAAATTACCTACTTTAGTCAGTTGACAAAGGTTTTCATACACAAGGCCATACTACTGTTCTCTGACATTGATTACTTTTATAAAACACAAGCAAGCACGGTTAACTAATTGTCGAGCCAATCCTAATACGATGCTAAGGGTAGATATAACATATATGCCATTATATGCTGTTGTTCTCCAACCAGATGTGTTATGCTCAAGCCCTGCCACTACTACTAAGCATGCAACGGCACTGCACGCAAGTAAATTAACATGTCCATGCTTTTACTCTCATGTTTGTGGGGAGTATGGCAAAGACACATAAAAATGCAGTTTGACAGTTGGACAAGATAATTATCATGTTGTCTCTATCTGTCCGCATTTCCATACCTCCCCTCTGCTTATGAGGGGAAGTATGTATATAAGGCTACTTCTGAGAACCATCAGTCACGCAAATACGGACAGGAAAGGCAAAACAAAAATTCACATTGTGTGTAGATTTATAGACTAGCATAAAACGAGTCAAACTCAATGTGCAATATTTACAGGAACCACTGGATGGCGACAGTACTCCATCTATTAATATAACTGAGCCCAATAACACTGCGGTACGAACAGTTGGCTGGTTTATACTCCCAAACCTCCGAAAAAGTCAGTTGTGATGAATTTCCCTTCAACGCGGGAGTTCAGAAAACAATACGGAAAAAACACATTTTGTGTTAAACTGGCTATTTTGGAAAAATTAACATTCTATGTGCCTAATTAGAAAGAATGAAAACGTGTCAATATAAGAAATCCGTTTTAGTTCAACCGTTAGTACAGTGTTAGAGAAAACGACGCAATGTACTTTAAAGAAATCCGTAGACCAAAGTTTTCCAATCCAAGCGGCATCCCTACTGCAAACAATCACGAAAAGCCAAACCAGTTCCTCACCTCCGATTTTTTGTTTGTATTTTATTAATCAACTGCAAAGCGATGGACGATGCGATACAGAAGGGTAGAGTAAACTACACGCAAATAAAAAAAAAATGATTACAAAAAATATAGTGAGGGAATTATACAGGCATAGGCGAGTCAAAGCTCTTATTTGTACAGTGGAACTTGCCCCTATTTTTTTTTTTTAACAATTATCTATGCTTTTTATGAGTACACTATTACTTATGTATATTCACGTGCCATCCTGTCCCTCTCAGAGAGGGGAAGAGATGCACTGACAGGCCTGCTCTATTAACAGCTGTGAGGAAATTGAATGTGCCCTGCTATGAAAACTAACCAGTGATGTATTTGTAAAGTAATAAATGTCAGGCCCCAAGGTATTTCACGGAGACGGCTGCAGCTTGCCCCAGCCACTGCCCTTGCCAGAGCTGCCAATTGTTGCTGCCTATGCTAACTACTAACCATTACACTCCAACACATTTGGAAATTGTCTATTTCAAGTCCCCAAAGCTGCATGAATGGCTTTTAAAAAAAATCTCTAATGGCTTGTTAAAAACTCTATTAATGTACTCTGCACAACAATAGAGAGACAGCGCCACCATGTGACTATGTTGTGTACTGTCAGAAATAACTGTTGCTGGTATGCAGGAAAGTACAGCACACATACACAGTTCGAAAAGTTCTAAACTGTGTCTAAGTAAGTATTCTATACTGGAAGGGCACCTTTTTAGTGCAAATCCTTATGCTAGACCCTTGCACTCTGGTAAAAGGGTTTGTGCGTGGTCAAATGCAGCCTGAAGTGTGCAGTGCAGGGGATGACAGCATCAGCACAATATCTTTGTTAATATAACACTACCTTGCTGTCTCTTTTTCACGTTTGGCAAAACAGCAACTTTCGTTCCTGCGCTGTGTTTCGCGATTCCATAGTATATATTGAAAATTTCACAGATGCTTGCATGGACAATTCTTTCTCGTTTTCTCTGCAAAAAGGCCTTCAATGAAACATTGAACTAAGTACCGATTTCGGTATAAATGACCAGCATTTTTTATGTTTCTGTAAGGAAAAACAGGGGAAATACCCTTACAATCAGTTCAGGGACAGGGACAGGGACAGGGTAAGTACATATAAAAAACACAAAGGTCCCTACTCACAAATAATTTGCTTTTAAGGTTCTACACATTGCTGGTGGCAGGAGTGAGACAACAAATCTATACAGTCATAATGTATACAATACTAGTAAGTCAGTACAACACAGAGAAACTGATACAAAAAATGAAACGTATAACATTTATTTCAAAAAGACTTTTCCAAAGCAAAGTTAAAAACATTCCAAATTAAAATGCAATTACAATATCCCAAGAAAACAAAATAGTCACAATATCACTAGAAAACAGAGTAGTCGAAGCTGCGTTTTGGTGTGTAGTTAATTGTACACCTTCTTGAGGACAGATTTCTAAAAGTTAGGACATTGCTAGTGTTCAGTTTCACTAGACTTTATGACAAAGCAATATGCTTAAAGATGAGGGAATGAGAATGTTCCACTCATTAAAAGCCTTGAAATAAAACCCATGGTATTGGATGTGTTCGTTGGTGCCACCGTTTTAATGTTGTGCGTTGATGATGCACAGACTCAGAGATAAAAACATACTGGTACATCAATATAGCCCACTGATAAGCCGCAACTGGATGCACAGAATCTACAATCAAGGTCTTCGCCATTGTTTTGAAAATGATTGGTGAATAGGCTGGTCTAGTTGCTGTGGCAATTAAGCAACCAATCGTATAAAAACCTGTTAAAATCAATACAGGCTCCTTACAGCCAACAAATAGCTTTGGGGTGTGTCCTGACCCTGAAGCTGTTCGTTGGCTGCAAGTAATGTTTTTATTTCTGAGTCTGTGCATCATTAACGCACAACATTAAAATGGTGGCACCAACAAACACATCCAATACCATTGAGTTTTAGTTCAAGGTTGTTTAAAGTGTTGTTGTACCATGGTTTGGATATTTTTGTTGAAGTGTTTTCTTTGTTGTAAAGGTGGAATGTCATCCATGATGTTGGAGATGGTCGATTTGTAGGAGTCAGTAAGTAATTGAACATCAACCCAGTCAACTTGGGCAGAGAGGGCAGATTTATAGTAGGTTGCTAGTTCAGTTGCGTTTATTGATTTGAGGTCCCCTTTCCAGAACTTTGATTTAGTTAGCTGAGCCTTCCTCATCAACACCTCCGTGTTAATATAGAAGAGGATGCAATGGTGGTCGGATCAATCGCAAGGGGTAATGGCATCCAATGTGATGGTCTGCCCTTTTGAGATAATGAGGTCTAGCTTTTCTCCTTTATTGGGAGTTGGTTGGTCACAGTGCTGGATCAGCTCATGATCAATCAGAAATGCTTTAAGGCAGGATACCGCCTGGTCAATGGGATTAGACCAATTTATTTATTTATTTATTTAAGACGCTTATAAAGCGCACACCTATCCCCAGCGGGGGTGTCCCGGCGCTACAGATTGCAAGCGAGAAAGAAATAAGCTGCTTATGAGGTGGTAAACAGCCAAGTTTTGAGTTTGCATCGGAACACAATGAAGGTTGAAGTCACCAAGGAAGATTTTGGACACAGTTGATTTGACATTGCCAGAGATGACTTTCATTAGTTGATCGATAAAGGGGATATTGTCTCCCGGGGTCATAAAAAGTGTGAAGTTTGCAAATTGGCAGGTTATTACTTGAGATACTGAGACAAAGGTATTCACAGGAAGAGGGCGAAGGGGGCTTCAAGTGAGAAATCGAAAGTGTGTTCCTATGAATACAGACTAGGCCACCCCCCAGCTTCAGGACTCTGTCCAGCCTAATTATGTCGTGAGTAGGAGGTACTAGGAGGCTAGAAGAGGAGGCAGGATTTAGCCATGTTTCCGTGAGGATAATAATGTCTAAATCCATGTTTTGGATGAGGTCGAAGATGTCGGAGGCGTGTTTACTGGCTGACCTACAATTGAGTAGTACACATTTAAGTTGTGGTGGATTAGTGTGGGAGGGAATCTGGATGACGTTCACTTTTGTGAGGTTGTCTTTATTAATCACTCTAAGATTGTGAGGAGGTTCTCTGTATGGGTTGGAATGGATGGTTTGAATTTGTCTTGGTCGGATCAAGGTGGAGTTGGACCTAGTAGAGTAAGAGTTGTGAAGATCATTGATTTCATTGGATGCCAGGTAGGTCTCAAATCTTCGGGGGCCAGGGCCGGACTGGCTACCGGGCAGTTTGGAATGCTGCTGAGCTGGGGGCTGATTTTGTTCATGGAGACCTGCGTGTGCTAAACAAAATTAGTTTTGCTTTAACTATTTCGAAGCACACGCAGGTCTCCATGAACGAAATCAGCCCCCATTGCTGTGAAATCTGCCCCCAGTTCGGCAGCATTCCAAACTGCCCGGTAGTCAGTCCGGCCCTGTCTGGGGCGGGAGGGTGCATTAGCTAAAGGAATGGTTTGCGAGATGGCGGGGGCTAAAAACTGGCCCATTTGTTCACTCGTGCTAGGGGAGGCTCTGTACAGGTTCGCGGAAGTGAGGAGGAATCTAATAATGGGGAAAAATTATTTTGAGAGGGCTTTCAGTCATGTAGTTCAGTAGTGAGAAGGTGCAGCTGGAGAGATATATCATCCAGGCGCGCAACCAAGTTTGAGAGGGGTAAAGGTTGTGTTGGGAGAGCGAGCGGAGAAGGGGGCCTCGGTATAAGTCCTTGGGGTCCAGGGTGATGGAGAGTGGTTACTGGGGAGGGAGTTGATCATTTGGGTCTAGCAGAGTTCTTTGGCCATTGGATATCACAGTTGAGGCATTGGCGAGGGCGATATGACCCTTGAGCTGATGGTCAGGTACGGTCCAGATAGGAAATAATGGGCTCGAGCGATCATGGTCGTTGGAGGGAAGTTGCCCTTTGACCAGCATATGGGGCAGTATGGGGCATGAGGAGAGGGAGGAGGGGAGAGGGATCAGTCGCTAAAGGCAACGATAGTGGGTCACACAGGGAATTCTCAGAGCAAGGAACGTATAGAATCAGACTTGCTGGCTGTACGTCGAGTGAACTCGAAAAATCTCTCCCCATGTGAGCCGTGGATTAGGGGGTTGGGGCACATCAACATGGGACACAGCTGCTCTGTGACCATCTAAAGGCGATGAGTGGTTTAGTGAGAGTGAGGAGTTCTCCAGAGGGGTGGGGGGAGGACTGATGATGACCTGAGTGATGGTAGGGCGAGAGTGGGTGTCAATAGATTTAGCTGAAAGCACGTTTTTGAGTAACTGGAAGATAATGGCTATCTTAATTATATTGACATTGGAAGCTTGGATTAGGATGAGCCCATGGTTATAGAGGATGATGGTGGCTTTGGCATTGAATGTGGATGAGGGCACTGTAGTAAGTTTGAGACCATGAGGTGTTTTTCTGGTGCCTGATATTCGGAGCATGGAGTATAGGACTTTTCACCAACATGCTCTTTTCCTAGTGTAGAAAATAAGGTCATTAACTCTACTACCTTTGTTTGTGCAAAAATAGACATCAGAGATGAAGGTTTCAGGCCTAGCCCTGAGTATGTGATGCTTGTGTTTTTTGGCGGCGTTTTTCGATAGATTGGGTGAGTAGTTGATAGTGAATGCGTTGGATCCAGAGGGATAAGGGCTTACATCCATTTTGAGAGTGTGTCTATTGTCCGATGGTAATGTCATAACCGTGGGGCAAGGATGGTGTTAAGTGGATGATTCCTTAACCAAGTGTGTGGGATAATGACAATGTGCCCACTCCAAGATGGCCAGTCCAAGAAGAGGGTGGAACCAGCCCTTATCTGTTTATAAGCCCTTTTCTCTTTCTATGGCCAGACCAGGTGAGTGGGATGATGCCAACATGCCCACTCCAAGATGGCCACCAATAGCAGAGGGTGGAATCAGCCCTTCTTTCTTACACTGCTCAGACCAGGAATGTGGTATAAATATTAGGCGGCCCACTCCAAGACGGCCACCAAAAAGCAGAGGGTGGAGCCAGCCCCTTTCTTTTTCTATGCCCATTTGAGCAAAGAGGCCGGGGAGGTGGGCATCCCATTACATGCTCCAGTTACCAGAGGATAAAATGGGAGCCCATGATCAGCAGTAAAGATAGAGATAGATACAAACAAAATGGGTGACCATCTATGTAAATCAACAAGAGTGAGGGATGTCTTGCAATTGATCCTTGAGAGACCCCCAGGCCCAGCTCGAACGTCCTTCCATTTATGCTGATGTTTTCCCTACATACAACTTGTAACCACATTGTTGCAGTTCAGTTGCCATATTAATGTGTTTTCTGTAGAGAAGTGTGCATATATGTGCAGGTCCCAGATTAAATATCTTAGGGGCATATTCTAAAGGAGCTATCGCCGAGTTAACAGCACTTTATTACAGCCAAAGTCCCGATAAAAGTATCACCCCATTCACAAGCTGGTGCTAACAGGCCATAGCACCGGTTTACCTGTGATAGCAGCCGCAAAAAACATCGCCACTGATGACCCCAGCAACTATCGCTAATGAGATGCAGAGTAGGCGTTCTTGTGCCAAAAGTCGCCACAGCACCACTCCGCAACATTCTCAGCGACCAGCAGAATAGGAAAAAGCCCACAAAACATGCGATAAGGTGCGTTAGCAGCAGGAAACTAACACCTGCTCTGACCTGGTGCAAAGTTGGCCCAAAGCCTGCACCACAAAAGGGAGCCCAGCCCACAGCCAAAAGTGAAGAACAACAGATGCCATGGAGCCACTGATCATGCGGGCTGGACCGTCAAGAGGGCCACAACACCCGCTGCCACCACCCGCAAGACCCCCCCGGGCACCCACCCTGGGCACACCCCACCACCACCGGACCAAGACACTGCACATCGACTGCCCGAAAACATGGAAAAAAGCACCTGCCTCATGTTGCACAATTGCAGCAATCAACACACATGTGAGTACAGGAATCCTAAGTCATTTATGCACCATTGAAAGACCAAACAAAAGGCCACACACTAATTTGTCTCCAAACAACTATTGTGAAGAGTCATGGAGGGGCATCCCTGGACAATCTGTGAGTCTCTGCCTGCAAGACAATATCCAAGATAAGAAAGTGTGTCAGGCACTCAGCAAAGGAGAGGGAGAGAGAGAGAAAGAGAGAGAAAGAGAGAAACTGAAGAAGAAGCGCAATGCCAATCGTGCCCTTGGCCCATGCAAACATGCAAACAGCTGTGTGTGTCTCTAAATTTGTGCGCCCCAAATCACAGGCCTGGCATCAAAGTCAGCGCAAAGGCCACACCACATCTCTGAAATGCAAGCAGTAGTCAGACTAAAATTAGGAATGGAAGCTCCATTGTCCATAAACACAAGGCGGAAGGCCAACCGACCCTCCGACCTTGGTCCTGAGTACTGCTGGCACACCCTGCGTGAGATACCAAACCAGCCTCCGACGACTCCCCCACCACGAACTACTCTAATGAAAGACCAACGTGCCCACACCCCACACACACTTGTCCCTGCATGACCTAAACCTGCAAGGGATGTCCTTGACACATTGGTAAAAAACTCCCCATACATCCAAACATTGCACACACATACAACTGAGCTGTGGCATATTGTCCACTGAACTGCCACTGGTCTGAGGAGTGCCGGTGCTACGAGACCAACAAACGGAATGACAGGCATTCACGGGCACATACACAACCCCTGTCACTTGGAACTGTACTGTGCACGAATACTGTGTCTGTTGGGATCTGTGCCAATGCAGTGTTGCAAATCAGTTACTGACTGAGTTTCCATCTTGCCTACATCACTTGCGTCCAGCCCTTGTTCCACTGTCGATCAGTCACATTTGAGTGCCCCATGGAGATCGTCCTATCCAATGCAACGGTAGCGGAATTGGATTATGACCTGACATTGCGCCCCCTGTTGGCCCACAAACAGGAGTGTCACCGGCATAACCATGCATGGGATGCACTGATGTTTGGCATATGTGCTGGTAGTTGTGCATGGGAGATTGCACAACTCCTCCTGTGCAGTGACCACATCGAGGTGCTACCCTATTGGGAAACGGTGTGGACTGAGCACATCTGCCAGTACCAGTTAATGGATCGGGTCACCCTGGTGTTCCTTGAACCCAACAATGACGTACTATTGGAACAAATTGCCCACGAAGCTGCGCTGGCATTCATGGACGAGTAACTACGTTCCAGCAGCCTCATCGGATTGTCACCCACAGCACAGGTCCCAACTCCTTGTTGCATCAGGGGGAATGCACACATATCCCAGAGAACCCGGCTGCATACCTACACCTCTAACTCGCGCCCCCTGATATGTGGAGTCCCTCAGGGTTCTTCCCTTAGCCCACCCCTTTTTAATGTCTTCCTCACCCCCCTTGCCCCTCTGGTAAAGCAACGCGGCGTTGATGTTATCTTATATGCTGAAGACACGCAGCTCGTGTTTTCCTTCCAAGATCGCTCTGAGGCCGCATTTTCAAACTTTAGGCAGTGTCTCATGGACATCTCAGCGTGGATGACAGCTAACTGCCTAAAGCTGAACACAGAAAAAACAGGGGTGCTATTTTTCAACCAGCCCTCTCCCCACTATCATATCTCTTGTGGCCCACAGAACTCAACCCCCTCCCCTCCCAGTCTTGTGTGCGAGGAACCTAGGGTTCAAGCTAGATACCTTCCTGTCATGTAAGACCCAGATAGGCCAAGTTTCCTCGTCCTGCTTCTGGAAAATGAAGGCCCTCCGTAGATTCCTCTATTTTCTACCAATGGATTGCATGAAAACAATAGTACATGCGGTGATCACATCACAAATTGATTATGCAAACAGTTTGTACTTAGGGCTGCCAGCCTACCTGCTTAGAAAACTGCAAACAGTGCAGAACGTGGCAGCCAGGCTCATTAGGAACATTCCTCTAAGACATAACATAGCTCCGCATTTGCCTAGTTTCCACTGGCTGCCTGTCAAGAGAAGATCTGAATTTAAGGCACTAACTCTTGCATACTGAGCACTTAATGACACTGGCCCACAATACCTAAAGAAGAGAGTTTGTAAATACCATCAGTCTAGGACCCTAAGATCCAATTATCGTGAATGCCTTGTCATCCCCCGTTTTTCTAAATCCAGAATTGGAGGACGGTCCTTTTCCATCAAAACTGCAACCCAATGGAACTCCATCCCTGATCATATCAGGAAAGTCAAATGGGAACTCAACTCCCGGAAGGCTCTGAAGACTTGGCTCTTCAGCCTCCCTTAGCAAACTAGGGATTGACAACTCCAATTTGCCTTCACCTTCACTGTATCCACAAGCACCGGGACACACCCGTTGGGGGTAGATGCACGCTATACAAGCTTAAATACATGCAAACATCCCACCACAGCAGGGGACATGTCTGCTTTCATCTGGACTGTATGTGCGAGGAACTAGGCATGTGTACTGACACCTGTGCAAGGTGAGGCATTTTAATTTTCGGAGCAGCACAGCATCGTTTGGCAACGTTCACAAATCGGACATACTGCTGGGGGGAGTACGCACATGGCAATGTAACATGACATGTGACCTTGTCAGATCCCTCCCACCTGATCACTGTCAACAGAGCAGACAGTCGGCGCTGTCCAGTGGTACAGCACTATGCAGACACCATGGGCTGTGAGTCCTGTCCCCTGACATGGGGTAATTGGCAGAAGCCAAACATCACATGACTTGTCCAGCAAGGCAAGGTGGGCTGAGACCGTTGCCATCCGTAACGATTTGTGTACATTTTTGCATTGCCATGTCTTGCACCTCGACTGGTTCCCATGCTCCATGTAAGTGTCCCAAGCATGTCCCTGCATGTTGTGGCCCTTGCCTTGTCCGTACTGACACACACATGCCAATAAAGTCTCTACAACTTCACTACTGTCCAAATGAGATGAGTTTTCACTAGATGTATGAATCATGTGCCACAATGAGCATCGTCCCTACACATGGAGGGACTGAGTGATGCCTGTACAATGGGGGTGGGTCCCTTTTGGCTGCTCCATACATACATACATACTTTCACACTTGAGTGAACATAGTCATGACACATCTGTGTGATTTCAAATGTTTCATTCACATTCTGGTGCATTCCAAAACTTGATCTGTACATGACCAAGCCAAGCCCACATCACATGGGAGCCCAGTGGTGGGCCAACCACAGTCCGCTGGGGATTGGTATGTTATTTGGGAGAGGGAGAGTGCAGTCTGCTGCAGGAGTGCTGTGTTATTGTCCACCAGTGAAGATATGTCAGTCCATGTCGTGGTCTAGGTGTATGTCGCTGAGTGTTCTGGGGGTCAGTGGAAGGTGTTGTCCCAGGGCATGGTGTATAGGACAGAACCAAACAGGGACAGGTCATATGACGGTGATGAAGGCTACTTCCTCCTTCCTCGCATACTAATTACCATCCACATCTTAGTCCTCTGATACTTCCTCAGTGTCCGGTGTGTGTGGCGGGGTAATGGCTGCATCACTGGGTGCCACTGACACATCAGGGTGTGATGGTGATAGGGCTGCATCCCTGTGTGCCACTGACAAAACAGGGGTCGGAAACTGTGCGTGTTGCAGCTCCCGCTACAGTCATCTGTGTCCGGCTCAGGGGCAGCAATGGCAAGATGATGTAGTGCAAGGCATGGAAAATCCAAGCTGCATCTTGCTGGTGTTCAGCCATGGCAGCCAAACTTCCAGCCTGTATCTGCTCCATGATTTCAATTGTACTGCGCATCTGTGCCAACTCCGTGTTGTCATCGCTGGTGCCTGTCTGACTAAACTGTTCTTGTATCCGAGGGATGGCCCCAGCGATCTCAGCCAAGGATTGTCGTAGAGCATGGTGCGGCCAGTGTGTGTCCGATAGGGACTGTAAATGGTCCCTGATGGGACTCAGACACCCACGTATGGCATCAAGTTTGGCTGCCACGAGCTTGAAACCCATCCACAGCTGATGAGCCAACTCCACCTGGCAACCCAACACACGGCGTTGAAATTCCGTATGTTGTTCGTGGGGGTCCTGGGCGACAGCCATTGTGGTGTGTGTTTCCTGCTGTGTGATCTGTGCAGGTGGTGGAGTCACCTCGAGGCAGCTGGGCTGGCCTGCTCCTGGGGGTGGGGTGTGGAGGCTGTCCATTATCTGTTGAAGGGTGTCTGAACAGATGTGCAGGTTGTCCTCTTCATCCTCACTGATGGTATTTGTGGTCTGCTCTGCGGTAAGTGTTGTTTGTCCCCCTGCAATTTTAAGGGAGATGCATGTTAACAGAGGTTCCCATGTAAGTTACCTCTTTGCAGATGCTTACATGCAGACTGCATGACAATGCACATTGTGACTGTTTTGGTGGAGCTGGCTATTTGATGGCAGACAGTGGGTTTTCCGAGTACATGACGGATGTATGGTGGAACCCGTACATTGTCATCACACAGTGTCAGGCAATGTGAGGAGCCAGTTACTACGCACAAGCGGAACCTGTTGTGTCCTCTGTCCTGTGGTGTAGATGTTGCACTTTAGCCCACATTGCCATCATTGGTGATGTACTGTGGTTGCTATGTGTGTGTGCTGCATTATGGGGGAGTCGGCCCTGCAGTGCTGGATCAGCTCATGATCAATCAGAAATGCTTTAAGGCAGGATACCGCCTGGTCAATGGGATTAGACCAATTTATTTATTTATTTATTTAAGACGCTTATAAAGCGCACACCTATCCCCAGCGGGGGTGTCCCGGCGCTACAGATTGCAAGCGAGAAAGAAATAAGCTGCTTATGAGGTGGTAAACAGCCAAGTTTTGAGTTTGCATCGGAACACAATGAAGGTTGAAGTCACCAAGGAAGATTTTGGACACAGTTGATTTGACATTGCCAGAGATGACTTTCATTAGTTGATCGATAAAGGGGATATTGTCTCCCGGGGTGATAAAAAGTGTGAAGTTTGCAAATTGGCAGGTTATTACTTGAGATACTGAGACAAAGGTATTCACAGGAAGAGGGCGAAGGGGGCTTCAAGTGAGAAATCGAAAGTGTGTTCCTATGAATACAGACTAGGCCACCCCCCAGCTTCAGGACTCTGTCCAGCCTAATTATGTCGTGAGTAGGAGGTACTAGGAGGCTAGAAGAGGAGGCAGGATTTAGCCATGTTTCCGTGAGGATAATAATGTCTAAATCCATGTTTTGGATGAGGTCGAAGATGTCGGAGGCGTGTTTACTGGCTGACCTACAATTGAGTAGTACACATTTAAGTTGTGGTGGATTAGTGTGGGAGGGAATCTGGATGACGTTCACTTTTGTGAGATTGTCTTTATTATTCACTCTAAGATTGTGAGGAGGTTCTCTGTATGGGTTGGAATGGATGGTTTGAATTTGTCTTGGTCGGATCAAGTTGGAGTTGGACCTATTAGAGTAAGAGTTGTGAAGATCATTGATTTCATTGGATGCCAGGTAGGTCTCAAATCTTCGGGGGCCAGGGCCGGACTGGCTACGGGGCAGTTTGGAATGCTGCTGAGCTGGGGGCTGATTTTGTTCATGGAGACCTGCGTGTGCTAAACAAAATTACTTTTGCTTTAACTATTTCGAAGCACACGCAGGTCTCCATGAACGAAATCAGCCCCCATTGCTGTGAAATCTGCCCCCAGTTCGGCAGCATTCCAAACTGCCCGGTAGTCAGTCCGGCCCTGTCTGGGGCGGGAGGGTGCATTAGCTAAAGGAATGGTTTGCGAGATGGCGGGGGCTAAAAACTGGCCCATTTGTTCACTCGTGCTAGGGGAGGCTCTGTACAGGTTCGCGGAAGTGAGGAGGAATCTAATAATGGGGAAAAATTCTTTTGAGAGGGCTTTCAGTCATGTAGTTCAGTAGTGAGACGGTGCAGCTGGAGAGATATATCATCCAGGCGCGTTACCAAGTTTGAGAGGGGTAAAGGTTGTGTTGGGAGAGCGAGCGGAGAAGGGGGCCTCGGTATAAGTCCTTGGGGTCCAGGGTGATGGAGAGTGGTTACTGGGGAGGGAGTTGATCATTTGGGTCTAGCAGAGTTCTTTGGCCATTGGATATCACAGTTGAGGCATTGGCGAGGGCGATATGACCCTTGAGCTGATGGTCAGGTACGGTCCAGATAGGAAATAATGGGCTCGAGCGATCATGGTCGTTGGAGGGAAGTTGCCCTTTGACCAGCATATGGGGCAGTATGGGGCATGAGGAGAGGGAGGAGGGGAGAGGGATCAGTCGCTAAAGGCAACGATAGTGGGTCACACAGGGAATTCTCAGAGCAAGGAACGTATAGAATCAGACTTGCTGGCTGTACGTCGAGTGAACTCGAAAAATCTCTCCCCATGTGAGCCGTGGATTAGGGGGTTGGGGCACATCAACATGGGACACAGCTGCTCTGTGACCATCTAAAGGCGATGAGTAGTTTAGTGAGAGTGAGGAGTTCTCCAGAGGGGTGGGGGGAGGACTGATGATGACCTGAGTGATGGTAGGGCGAGAGTGGGTGTCAATAGATTTAGCTGAAAGCACGTTTTTGAGTAACTGGAAGATAATGGCTATCTTAATTATATTGACATTGGAAGCTTGGATTAGGATGAGCCCATGGTTATAGAGGATGATGGTGGCTTTGGCATTGAATGTGGATGAGGGCACTGTAGTAAGTTTGAGACCATGAGGTGTTTTTCTGGTGCCTGATATTCGGAGCATGGAGTATAGGACTTTTCACCAACATGCTCTTTTCCTAGTGTAGAAAATAAGGTCATTAACTCTACTACCTTTGTTTGTGCAAAAATAGACATCAGAGATGAAGGTTTCGGGCCTAGCCCTGAGTATGTGATGCTTGTGTTTTTTGGCGGCGTTTTTCGATAGATTGGGTGAGTAGTTGATAGTGAATGCGTTGGATCCAGAGGGATAAGGGCTTACATCCATTTTGAGAGTGTGTCTATTGTCCGATGGTAATGTCATAACCGTGGGGCAAGGATGGTGTTAAGTGGATGATTCCTTAACCAAGTGTGTGGGATAATGACAATGTGCCCACTCCAAGATGGCCAGTCCAAGAAGAGGGTGGAACCAGCCCTTATCTGTTTATAAGCCCTTTTCTCTTTCTATGGCCAGACCAGGTGAGTGGGATGATGCCAACATGCCCACTCCAAGATGGCCACCAATAGCAGAGGGTGGAATCAGCCCTTCTTTCTTACACTGCTCAGACCAGGAATGTGGTATAAATATTAGGCGGCCCACTCCAAGACGGCCACCAAAAAGCAGAGGGTGGAGCCAGCCCCTTTCTTTTTCTATGCCCATTTGAGCAAAGAGGCCGGGGAGGTGGGCATCCCATTACATGCTCCAGTTACCAGAGGATAAAATGGGAGCCCA
Organism: Lissotriton helveticus; assembly: GCF_964261635.1. Lineage (NCBI taxonomy): Eukaryota > Metazoa > Chordata > Amphibia > Caudata > Salamandridae > Lissotriton > Lissotriton helveticus. Next base: position 1,264,856,674 of record NC_136069.1, read on the forward strand.
TGATCAGCAGTAAAGATAAAGATAGATACAAACAAAATGGGTGACCATCTATGTAAATCAACAAGAGTGAGGGATGTCTTGCAATTGATCCTTGAGAGACCCCCAGGCCCAGCTCGAACGTCCATCCATTTATGCTGATGTTTTCCCTACATACAACTTGTAACCACATTGTTGCAGTTCAGTTGCCATATTAATGTGTTTTCTGTAGAGAAGTGTGCATATATGTGCAGGTCCCAGATTAAATATCTTAGGGGCATATTCTAAAGGAGCTATCGCCGAGTTAACAGCACTTTATTACAGTCAAAGTCCCGATAAAAGTATCACCCCATTCACAAGCTGGTGCTAACAGGCCATAGCACCGGTTTACCTGTGATAGCAGCCGCAAAAAACATCGCCACTGATGACCCCAGCAACTATCGCTAATGAGATGCAGAGTAGGCGTTCTTGTGCCAAAAGTCGCTACAGCACCACTCCGCAACATTCTCAGCGACCAGCAGAATAGGAAAAAGCCCACAAAACATGCGATAAGGTGCGTTAGCAGCAGGAAACTAACACCTGCTCTGACCTGGTGCAAAGTTGGCCCAAAGCCTGCACCACAAAAGGGAGCCCAGCCCACAGCCAAAAGTGAAGAACAACAGATGCCATGGAGCCACTGATCATGCGGGCTGGACCGTCAAGAGGGCCACAACACCCGCTGTCACCACCCGCAAGACCCCCCCGGGCACCCACCCTGGGCACACCCCACCACCACCGGACCAAGACACTGCACATCGACTGCCCGAAAACATGGAAAAAAGCACCTGCCTCATGTTGCACAATTGCAACCGACCCTCCGACCTTGGTCCTAAGTACAGCTGGCACACCCTGCGTGAGATACCAAACCAGCCTCCGACGACTCCCCCACCACGAACTACTCTAATGAAAGACCAACGTGCCCACACCCCACACACACTTGTCCCTGCATGACCTAAACCTGCAAGGGATGTCCTTGACACATTGGTAAAAAACTCCCCATACATCCAAACATTGCACACACATACAACTGAGCTGTGGCATATTGTCCACTGAACTGCCACTGGTCTGAGGAGTGCCGGTGCTACGAGACCAACAAACGGAATGACAGGCATTCACGGGCACATACACAACCCCTGTCACTTGGAACTGTACTGTGCACGAATACTGTGTCTGTTGGGATCTGTGCCAATGCAGTGTTGCAAATCAGTTACTGACTGAGTTTCCATCTTGCCTACATCACTTGCGTCCAGCCCTTGTTCCACTGTCGATCAGTCACATTTGAGTGCCCCATGGAGATCGTCCTATCCAATGCAACGGTAGCGGAATTGGATTATGACCTGACATTGCGCCCCCTGTTGGCCCACAAACAGGAGTGTCACCGGCATAACCATGCATGGGATGCACTGATGTTTGGCATATGTGCTGGTAGTTGTGCATGGGAGATTGCACAACTCCTCCTGTGCAGTGACCACATCGAGGTGCTACCCTATTGGGAAACGGTGTGGACTGAGCACATCTGCCAGTACCAGTTAATGGATCGGGTCACCCTGGTGTTCCTTGAACCCAACAATGACGTACTATTGGAACAAATTGCCCACGAAGCTGCGCTGGCATTCATGGACGAGTAACTACGTTCCAGCAGCCTCATCGGATTGTCACCCACAGCACAGGTCCCAACTCCTTGTTGCATCAGGGGGAATGCACACATATCCCAGAGAACCCGGCTGCATACGTACACCTCTAACTCGCGCCCCCTGATATGTGGAGTCCCTCAGGGTTCTTCCCTTAGCCCACCCCTTTTTAATGTCTACCTCACCCCCCTTGCCCCTCTGGTAAAGCAACGCGGCGTTGATGTTATCTTATATGCTGAAGAAACGCAGCTCGTGTTTTCCTTCCAAGATCGCTCTGAGGCCGCATTTTCAAACTTTAGGCAGTGTCTCATGGACATCTCAGCGTGGATGACAGCTAACTGCCTAAAGCTAAACACAGAAAAAACAGGGGTGCTATTTTTCAACCAGCCCTCTCCCCACTATCATATCTCTTGTGGCCCACAGAACTCAACCCCCTCCCCTCCCAGTCTTGTGTGCGAGGAACCTAGGGTTCAAGCTAGATACCTTCCTGTCATGTAAGACCCAGATAGGCCAAGTTTCCTCGTCCTGCTTCTGGAAAATGAAGGCCCTCCGTAGATTCCTCTATTTTCTACCAATGGATTGCATGAAAACAATAGTACATGCGGTGATCACATCAGACCTTGATTATGCAAACAGTTTGTACTTAGGGCTGCCAGCCTACCTGCTTAGAAAACTGCAAACAGTGCAGAACGTGGCAGCCAGGCTCATTAGGAACATTCCTCTAAGACATAACATAGCTCCACATTTGCCTAGTTTCCACTGGCTGCCTGTCAAGAGAAGATCTGAATTTGAGGCACTAACTCTTGCATACTGAGCACTTAATGACACTGGCCCACAATACCTAAAGAAGAGAGTTTGTAAATACCATCAGTCTAGGACCCTAAGATCCAATTATCGTGAATGCCTTGTCATCCCCCGTTTTTCTAAATCCAGAATTGGAGGACGGTCCTTTTCCATCAAAACTGCAACCCAATGGAACTCCATCCCTGATCATATCAGGAAAGTCAAATGGGAACTCAACTCCTGGAAGGCTCTGAAGACTTGGCTCTTCAGCCTCCCTTAGCAAACTAGGGATTGACAACTCCAATTTGCCTTCACCTTCACTGTATCCACAAGCACTGGGACACACCCGTTGGGGGTAGATGCACGCTATACAAGCTTAAATACATGCAAACATCCCACCACAACAGGGGACATGTCTGCTTTCATCTGGACTGTATGTGCGAGGAACTAGGCATGTGTACTGACACCTGTGCAAGGTGAGGCATTTTAATTTTTTTGGGAGCAGCACAGCATCGTTTGGCAACGTTCACAAATCGGACATACTGCTGGGGGGAGTACGCACATGGCAATGTAACATGACATGTGACCTTGTCAGATCCCTCCCACCTGATCACTGTCAGCAGAGCAGACAGTCGGCGCTGTCCAGTGGTACAGCACTATGCAGACACCATGGGCTGTGAGTCCTGTCCCCTGACATGGGGTAATTGGCAGAAGCCAAACATCACATGACTTGTCCAGCAAGGCAAGGTGGGCTGAGACCGTTGCCATCCGTAACGATTTGTGTACATTTTTGCATTGCCATGTCTTGCACCTCGACTGGTTCCCATGCTCCATGTAAGTGTCCCAAGCATGTCCCTGCATGTTGTGGCCCTTGCCTTGTCCGTACTGACACACACATGCCAATAAAGTCTCTACAACTTCACTACTGTCCAAATGAGATGAGTTTTCACTAGATGTATGAATCATGTGCCACAATGAGCATCGTCCCTACACATGGAGGGCCTGAGTGATGCCTGTACAATGGGGGTGGGTCCCTTTTGGCTGCTCCATACATACATACATACTTTCACACTTGAGTGAACATAGTCATGACACATCTGTGTGATTTCGAATGTTTCATTCACATTCTGATGCATTCCAAAACTTGATCTGTACATGACCAAGCCAAGCCCACATCACATGGGAGCCCAGTGGTGGGCCAACCACAGTCCGCTGGGGATTGGTATGTTATTTGGGAGAGGGAGAGTGCAGTCTGCTGCAGGAGTGCTGTGTTATTGTCCACCAGTGAAGATATGTCAGTCCATGTCGTGGTCTAGGTGTATGTCGCTGAGTGTTCTGGGGATCAGTGGAAGGTGTTGTCCCAGGGCATGGTGTATAGGACAGAACCAAACAGGGACAGGTCATATGACGGTGATGAAGGCTACTTCCTCCTTCCTCGCATACTAATTACCATCCACATCTTAGTCCTCTGATACTTCCTCAGTGTCCGGTGTGTGTGGCGGGGTAATGGCTGCATCACTGGGTGCCACTGACACATCAGGGTGTGATGGTGATAGGGCTGCATCCCTGTGTGCCACTGACAAAACAGGGGTCGGAAACTGTGCGTGTTGCAGCTCCCGCTACAGTCATCTGTGTCCGGCTCAGGGGCAGCAATGGCAAGATGATGTAGTGCAAGGCATGGAAAATCCAAGCTGCATCTTGCTGGTGTTCAGCCATGGCAGCCAAACTTCCAGCCTGTATCTGCTCCATGATTTCAATTGTACTGCGCATCTGTGCCAACTCCGTGTTGTCATCGCTGGTGCCTGTCTGACTAAACTGTTCTTGTATCCGAGGGATGGCCCCAGCGATCTCAGCCAAGGATTGTCGTAGAGCATGGTGCGGCCAGTGTGTGTCCGATAGGGACTGTAAATGGTCCCTGATGGGACTCAGACACCCACGTATGGCATCAGGTTTGGCTGCCACGAGCTTGAAACCCATCCACAGCTGATGAGCCAACTCCACCTGGCAACCCAACACACGGCGTTGAAATTCCGTATGTTGTTCGTGGGGGTCCTGGGCGACAGCCATTGTGGTGTGTGTTTCCTGCTGTGTGATCTGTGCAGGTGGTGGAGTCACCTTGAGGCAGCTGGGCTGGCCTGCTCCTGGGGGTGGGGTGTGGAGGCTGTCCATTATCTGTTGAAGGGTGTCTGAACAGATGTGCAGGTTGTCCTCTTCATCCTCACTGATGGTATTTGTGCTCTGCTCTGCAGTAAGTGTTGTTTGTCCCTCTGCAATTTTAAGGGAGATGCATGTTAACAGAGGTTCCCATGTAAGTTACCGCTTTGCAGATGCTTACATGCAGACTGCATGCCCTGACAAGGTAGCTGTTGCTGCGAGAGCGCTTCGCGCGTTTTTGCAGTAAAACTGCTGTTTTAAAAACGCTTATTTATAATTTCTGCTGGCTTTGGTCATTTTGACCCTTTTTTAAATCCCCCCTTACCTGCACCATAATTCTGTGCCCCTCACCGCCGTTTGGGCGGGTCTGGTCCTGGGGTGGGTGCCCTGCTCGTTTTTGGTGGCCATCTTGGAGTGGGGTGAGTGGAGTGAGGCATTTCCATCTGCTAGCGCTTGTTTGCGCATGTGCCGCCTGGGAACACCTATTTAAGGCGAGTCCCTCCTGTTCTCAGCCCCTGACAAGGTAGCTGTTGCTGCGAGAGCGCTTCGCGCGTTTTTGCAGTAAAACTGCTGTTTTAAAAACGCTTATTTATAATTTCTGCTGGCTTTGGTCATTTTGACCCTTTTTTAAATCCCCCCTTACCTGCACCATAATTCTGTGCCCCTCACCGCCGTTTGGGCGGGTCTGGTCCTGGGGTGGGTGCCCTGCTCGTTTTTGGCGGCCATCTTGGAGTGGGGTGAGTGGAGTGAGGCATTTCCATCTGCTAGCGCTTGTTTGCGCATGTGCCGCCTGGGAACACCTATTTAAGGCGAGTCCCTCCTGTTCTCAGCCCCTGACAAGGTAGCTGTTGCTGCGAGAGCGCTTCGCGCGTTTTTGCAGTAAAACTGCTGTTTTAAAAACGCTTATTTATAATTTCTGCTGGCTTTGGTCATTTTGACCCTTTTTTAAATCCCCCCTTACCTGCACCATAATTCTGTGCCCCTCAACGCCGTTTGGGCGGGTCTGGTCCTGGGGTGGGTGCCCTGCTCGTTTTTGGCGGCCATCTTGGAGTGGGGTGAGTGGAGTGAGGCATTTCCATCTGCTAGCGCTTGTTTGCGCATGTGCCGCCTGGGAACACCTATTTAAGGCGAGTCCCTCCTGTTCTCAGCCCCTGACAAGGTAGCTGTTGCTGCGAGAGCGCTTCGCGCGTTTTTGCAGTAAAACTGCTGTTTTAAAAACGCTTAATTATAATTTCTGCTGGCTTTGGTCATTTTGACCCTTTTTTAAATCCCCCCTTACCTGCACCATAATTCTGTGCCCCTCACCGCCGTTTGGGCGGGTCTGGTCCTGGGGTGGGTGCCCTGCTCGTTTTTGGCGGCCATCTTGGAGTGGGGTGAGTGGAGTGAGGCATTTCCATCTGCTAGCGCTTGTTTGCGCATGTGCCGCCTGGGAACACCTATTTAATGCTCCTCCCCTAGCGCAGCGGGATCGCGCAGCGGGATCGCGCAGCGGGCGTGTCCTCGCGTGGCCGGAGTCGTGCCAGAGTCCTGCCCGTCTGCGCTCGGTTGCGCTGGTTTCGCGGTGGCCTTAACATCAGGTACATCATCAATTATGCTTACGTACACCAGGGAAACTCTCCTGGCGATTAACAATTGCCTGCCTCCTTGTGCTGGAGCCCGTGTTGACCCTTTGTGTGGCCCCCACCACTGTGCTTGTGGTGGTTGGCTACTCGAAGCACCATCTTGCTTGGGGTCCAGTATAGTGCAGCCTGCCATAAGCAGCAACGTCTCTTCGCGACATCTCACTATCTGGAATTTGAACGTAAGATCGGCGGTCAAGCATTATCAGGATATTGCTGATCTTATGGACAATGACCCCCCCTGACATCTTCTGTCTGACAGAGACATGGCTGCAGGATACCGATTCTACTGTATTGAATTTGGCGCTCCCCGCGGAGTATTCCATCTACACGCTCAACCGCTCTTCGAGAGGGGGTGGAGTTGCTCTTGCAGTTAAATCTTGTTATCCTTGCGCCTGGAGAGTGCAGAACATCACGGGATGCGAGAGCGCCCTGTTCAAGGTTGCAGTTACATCGCATTTTACCATGTCAGGATTGCTTATTTATCGCCCACCTGGTAGTTCTGTGGCATTTAGGGAGGCTCTTCCTGAGGCCGTTAGTTCACTAGCAGTAGGGTCTGCCAATTTTTCTATCATTGGAGACTTGAATCTCCATTTTGACACACTGTGTCTTTCTTCAGTGGGAGGGATGGTGGCGGATCTCGAGGCCCTTCAACTGTTCCAGCTGGTCTCGGACCCCACTCATAAGGGTGGCCACATTTTGGACCCCTTTTTTTCCAACTTAGAGGGGGTTACAGTGGCCCCCCCTCTCCCCCTGACCTGGTCAGACCACTCGCTCGTGACTATCTACTGTCCTCTTATAGAAGCCCCACTTAAGGCGCCACTGCGAGCTATGCCCAGACGGCGTTGGAGCAAACTTAAGGCAGAAGATCTCCATCGCCTTCTCACTGATGATCCTCTGGGTGCAGTGGAGAACGTGGAATCTGGTTATGACCATTTCTGCGGATGGGTAACCAGAGCCCTCGACTCCCTTATCCCGATGGTTTCCAGTAAGTGTGGCCTCCGCGCCCCCAGCCCCTGGTATGATGGCAATCTGAGGGCTCTAAAGAGTGTCTGTAGACGTGCAGAGAGAGACTGGAGGAAGAGGTATGACAGCAGCAAAAAAACCCTGTATATGGCTGCGGTTAAGTTCTATCACCGCGCGGTTTGTAGAACCCGGGCGGCTTATTACGCTCTGGAGTTTCGCAGCAGTGGGAATCCTGTTAAAACCATCTTTAAGGCCCTTAAAGACCTTGTGGCTAGGAAGCCTGCCGGCAATTCCATCAGCTCCAATACCCATTGTGAAGCGCTGGCGGCTTTCTTCCTGGAGAAGGTCCAGACCATCTATAGGGCCTTCCCCACCACTGCACAAACCAGTACGGGGCCACCCATCCAGCAGGATCAGGTGGTGCTAGACTCTCTCCCCTGTCTCTCTTTGGAGTCCTACACGGCATTGGCTCTTCGAGTCAAGTCTGGGTCGCCAGTTGACCCGCTCAAGCCACCAATGTTCAGAGACCAGACTTTTGCTCGCCCGGTCTGCGACTTAATCAACATGTCGCTATCATCTGGCCAGGTGCCTTTGAAATGGAAGCATGCGGTAGTTATGCCCATTTTGAAAAAACCATCTCTCGACCCCTTAAAATCGGAGAACTACCGCCCGATTTCGCTTCTCCCGTGGCCAGCCAAACTCGCGGAGGTGCATGTTAACACCGCCCTCACTGATCATCTGTCGCGTGCCAACATTCTGGACGACACCCAGAATGGTTTTCGGGCCGGCCACAGTACGGAGACAGCATTGTTATTTATGGTCGAGCACCTGCGGGCAGTTCTGGATGCAGGTCAAACGGCGGCGCTTGTTTTGTTAGACCTAAGCGCCGCCTTTGACACGGTCTCCCATGAAATTCTCCTGCAGCGTCTTGAGGAGATAGGGGTGACCGGCACTGCACACCAGTGGTTTCGTTCGTTTCTCAGGGAACGTTCCTTCTGTGTGGCGTACCCGCCCTATCAGTCCAAATGTCATCCTCTGTCTCTTGGGGTCCCGCAGGGTTCCTCGCTGAGTCCCACGTTGTTTAACATCTATGTGAGGCCGCTGGCTGAGGTGGTAAAGCTCTGTGGTATGACCATGGTGTCATACGCAGATGATACCCAGCTAGCGGTCACGATCAGCGGGGACTCTGGGGTGGATGCCCCAAGATTCAGAGAAGGACTTAGGGTGGTGGCTGGTTGGATGACGTCCAACTGTCTCCAACTTAACGCCAAAAAAACGGAGGTGATGGTCTTTGGGAAGCAGACGGACCTATGGGGAGATACCTGGTGGCCCCCTGAGTTGGGTCCCACCCCCACTCCGGTTGCGGAGATCAAAAATCTTGGTGTCTGGCTGGACCCTTCCCTCAACTTTGTTGGTCACACCAAAAGGACGGCGGCGTGCTGCTTTGGCATCTTGCGCAATCTGCGACCTGCCCTTAAATATTTTGATGCCGCAACCCGTCAACTTGTGGTACAAGCAACGGTTTTGGCTCGGCTGGACTATGCCAGCTCCCTTTTTATAGGGTTAAACCAGGCCGAGCTAACCCGACTTCAAAGAGTGCAGAACGCAGCGGCTAGAGCAATCGTAGGTCTTCCTAGGTTTTGCTCGGCCGGTCCCACCTTGCGAGCCTTGCATTGGTTACCCGTTAGGCAGCGGATCCACTTTAAAGTACTGTGCATATCTTTCAAGATTCTGAAGGGCCTACCGCCTCCCTTACTGTGCCATCTTTTGTGTCCTTACATCCCGGGCCGCACTCTGCGTTCGTTGGACCAAGAACTAGCGGCAGCCCCTCGGTTCAAACTCAGTCGGGCGGGAGGTCGCTCTTTTAGGGTGCGGGCAGCCGCGCTTTGGAACGCTCTCCCCTTGAAACTCCGGACCCTTGGCGACTTGCTTTCCTTCCGCAAGGCCGCTAAAACCCTTCTGTTCTCTGAGTTATGTTAAAACCCATACCCCCATTTTTAAATAATATTTTTCTGTTGTCTGTTGTGTTGTGTTCGCCACCTTGTCGGTGCGCCGGGACGCTCCTTCGCTGGAGCAGCCGTGCGCAATACAAATAGCCCTAACATAACATAACATAACATGACAATGCACATTGTGACTGTTTTGGTGGAGCTGGCTATTTGATGGCAGACAGTGTGTTTTCCGAGTACATGACGGATGTATGGTGGAACCCGTACATTGTCATCACACAGTGTCAGGCAATGTGAGTGGCCAGTTACTACGCACAAGCGGAACCTGTTGTGTCCTCTGTCCTGTGGTGTAGATGTTGCACTTTAGCCCACATTGCCGTCATTGGTGATGTACTGTGGTTGCTATGTGTGTGTGCTGCATTATGGGGGAGTCGGCCCTGCAGCTCTGATTTTGTGGACCCTTGTCCCTTTGAGGTGGTGTTCCTCAGAATTGTGTTATCGGGGGCTTGGATGTTTGTGACTTGTGTCATTTGTGCTCTTGCACAGATTTTGTGACCTTGTGCATTGTATGTCTGCTGCGTGTATTGGACGGGTTGTATGGCATTACAACGCAGGCTTATACCACGCGTGCCATTACAACGCTGTTTTTACAACGCAAGTCGTTACAACGACTTGCGCTGTAAGTGCTGGATAGTGGAATAGTTTAATTTTCTATTCCAACTCCAGCCCACATTACTGTAGGGAAGGTGTTGGAATAGAAAATTAAACTATTCCCTATCCAGCAGCGCCCTCCAGCGCAAGTCGTTGTAACGACTTGCGTTGTAATGGTAGCACGTGGTAATACCCGCGTTGTAAAGGCTGTTCCCCATTGGACGGCATGGGTTGTAGGTGCATGTGGATGTGTCAGAGGGTGACCTACTCCTTTACGGATGTGATCCACACTGGGCCACCTCCATGTCGATTCGTGCACAAGTTCATTTATTTGGGCTGGTGCCTTGCTATCGGTCATGCAGTGTCACTTGCTTCATCAGTGTGGCTCACGCAGCCCCTGCTTTTCTGGTTCATCACATGTGCATGGATTGGTAGTGTCGTTGGTAAGGCCCGGACTGGCCGTTGCGGGCACCGGGCAATCCCTCGGTGCGCCGCAAGGGTGGGGGCCGGTCTTGGGCCCCTGAGGCCGTTTTTGTTGCAGGGCCGTTTATGCAGCATAGCTGCAAAATCGGCCCTGCAACAAAATCGGCTGAAAACCGGCCCCGGCAAAGAGCTCTGACCTCCCCCCGATGGCCGGCCAAGCACTTTTGCCGGGCCGGTTTTGGTTCCCAGTCCGGCCCTGTCGTTGGGTATTCGGAGGGGGCCCACATGTGCACACGGTTGACGGGGCCGACTTGATGTTTCAATGTGTGCTGCACTGTGCCAAGGGTATCAGGGACATGTTCCACTGTCATTGTGCATGTGCGGTGTGCTTCACATGATCGTGCATGTGTGCAAATGTGCCCATCTCCCCCGCCTACCCAGTCCCTGGTCGTCACTCACCCTGTTGCTGTTGGGTCAGGTCATATTGTGCTGTGTCCAGGCCCCTGACTCCTGCCACCATCTCCACACTGGTGACTGTGGCCACCATTTCCTCCAGCTCATCCAGCCCGTCCTGTGGCGCAGGCCTCCCACCTCCAGTCGCCGTTGCTGCCTTCCTGTTGACGGCGAGTTTCTGTTTGGTCTGCCTTTGCACATCATGCCAGCGCCTCTTGACCTCCTCCATGGACCTCCTCACCAATCCGATTGCATTGACATTGGTGACGATGGTCTGCCATATTTCCGTTTGTGTTGCCAGTGCCGCAGTGGAGGAGACGAACAGTTGTTGGTAGTGTTGTATCACCCCCATGACGATGATCCGGTCTTCCTATTCCTCTTCTCCTTGCCCTTCCCCGAACACGAGGTTCCTGGTTGGTCCTCCATGGGGCTTGTGGGGTTAGGCTTCTCCTCTGAACTCGGTCCGGGTGCATCCATGGTGCTGCGCTGTTTGAATTGCTTTTGGCGTGTTTTTTTGTTTTGGCCTTTATAGTTTGTTTTCCCGCATGACGCGTGGGTATTGCAGGGCTGTCACTGGTTGTCGTTAATTTTGGTATCGCACTTTGGGGCATCACAACTTTTTGACCGTTCATGTTTCCCATTTTTTGTAGTCGCATTGGATTTCGCGCAGTCATTTGGCGCATTATCATGCTACTATTGCATGGTGCCGCGTGGTTGAAAATTGGACGTTAAGACGGTGTTATTTTCTTGCGATAGACTGCGATATGCACAGTTGCGTTAAGTTACTTTTGCGATGGTTATCACTCGTTCTTGAGAATATGCCCCTTAGTAAGATAGCTGAGTGGGTTTAAGCGAGGGTCGCTGAGATTAGAGAAGTAGGCGTGGGGGTATGTGATTGCTGCAATTGGCTACAAGTGGCTTGCTTGACATACCTTGTAGGGGTAAATCAAAATTAGGTTCTTAGTATGTCGATAAAATAAATGTTGCAAATTTGGGAAGTAATATAATTGATTGTCAAAAAGGTCCATTTACTTTATGTAGTATGAAACGAAGCAATATTTGATTATTTAGAGAAAACATTGGCATAAATGATATATACTAATTGATGGACATGCTATTTTCCATGCCTCTAATGAATACAGGATTAAGCATAACTTCCATGTCTCCTTTTATTTAGGTTCTTGTTATAATGTGTCCAGATCCAGGGCATAGGGTGGCAGAGTGCCATGCAGAGGCATAGAAAAACAGGCACAGAATACCATTGAAACAAGAAGTGAGCATGTCATAAAAGCAGGCAGTTTAGTTCTACATAATGATATTGGTATCTTTGTACTGCGTGATTTAAGAGAATCAATGTAACAATGCACAGTTTATGCAAGGTTTTCTATTAACGCATGTTTAAGACCACTTTTAAAGGTGGAAATTGACGCAATGAGATGATTTAGTACTCTAGCTACTTGGAGTCTTTCCGGGGCTCAAGAGGGCAATCACTCTGAACCTGGTATGTGCAGGTTGAGCATAGCTTGGCTTCTTAAAGTTCTATTTGTAACAAAGGGTTTAAGTTATTGACTTAGGTACCGTCTACAGCATTAAATGCAGCGTGATGGCTCCTGGAACGCCAATCTTGAGAAGAAAATACAGGTGTGATGTGCTGAGATCTTATTTTATTTCCGACCTTAGGTGCTGCTAATGTGAAGACTGATTTGAGGGGAGAAATTCAATATTTAGGGATGCCAGCCAATACCACATTTCCATCATCTATACATTAGATAACAAGGTTGGACAGGTAGTTTAAAGTCCTGCTTTGAAGGGAATGGCTGCAGAGCTTCTTTAGTTGGAACCTGGCCCATATCCTTCAGTTTGTTTCACTATTTGGCTGGGAGTTCCTATTTTTGTTTTGGTTGAAATAAAGACATTCATCCATTTGAGTGCTTAACTCTAGTTTTATGTATAACATCCAGTCCTGTGTATCCAAAAGGGAGAAGGTAAGAGTCTGGGAGCTGTTGCAGCATTCAACTACAGTGAAAAGGTGCAACATATTCAGGATCGGAGTGACCTTTTATTTCACTGGGCATTACCCTGGTGGCCAGTCGTGGTGTATCTGTCACTTTCCACAGCTCCCAGAGTCACAAAGCGGCTCCAAGAGAACTAGAGGGAGGGAGGGGGAACATAGAGAGAAAACGATCAGAGAGGGAGAAGAGAGAGAGGAGAGGAGGAAAGCGAGAGAGAATGGATGAATGGAAAGCGAGATATAGCTGGAGGAGGTGAGAAGAGTGGGGCTGGTTTGAAGATTTTTGCCAGGGCTGCTTTTGGTCCCCAGTCTGGCCCCGAACATTGAAGGAAAGAGAAACCATATTTTGATATCACACAACCTAGTGATACCACAGAGAGACTGAACAACAATGGGGTGAAAATCAAGCTCTAGGATTCTCAAGGGAGAACCTTGACAGGGATAGAAAAAGAGAAATTCCTGTTTTTATATGCTATGTTCTGTCAATGAGACAGTACCTCTGTCTAGCAGTGTTCCTGCAAGACCCATCCTGTTGTTAATATTTTAATGAGAGTGTCATATTTGACAGAATCAAAGGCTGTCAATTGACTAAGGAGATGAATGAGAAAAGAAACCCCTTCTTCAAAATGATATACAATAGCATCTACAATTTTGAGGATAGAAGGTTCGGAGCTGTTATCTGCATGATATTCAGATTAAAAGTCATTTAGAAGACGATGTTTTCTTGATTATTATTCTACGTGGCTGGTTACAGTTCTTTCAGTATTTTCTGAGAGGAAAAGGACACCTGTGTTGAGTCTGAAATTATCAAAGAATTGTGGTACTTTTGTGGATTCTTAAGCAAGGGACAAATATGACCTTTTTTGGTAAAATCCCAGAGAGGGCTCTAGCTTAAGAAGTCTATAATTTGGCTAGTGGAGGTAGTATGGGATCTGATGCAAACTTCTATGGCTTTGAGTTTCGGATGGATAGCTTTGTGTTTGTAATGTATATTTTCAGCATATCCTGGTTACCAGGGATGAAAGAATGCCAGAAGGCTGCAATATTTTTCCTGGTTAAACCAGGGCTTTTTGTGGCAGTTGAAAGTGATGCTTTGGCTATATTTTAACAACACGTTGCATCTCCTGTTAAGAAGATGTCCCCCCTGAGCACAACTGTAAAAGACCCGTAAAAACGGGTGAAACAAATTGATCGAATAAATATTGAAGTAATTTCAATTCTTCCTCTTATCGAGGCAATCTGTCATTTTATTGAAATGGATTTTAGATATTAATTCATATCCAAAATGCATTTCGGGCAGACCAGTGTCCTTCGTCAGGGGAAAGATAAGGCAGCTACATAATTAAACCACTGAAATGAAGGAGTGTAGAATCATCGAGGTGAGTGTAATTCAGTGGCTCGAAAAGAGGAAGAATTGAAATTACTTCAATATTTATTGGATCAATTTGTAAATAAGGTGAGGCCCCTATCGCCATCACAGCATCACTGAAAGTGATGTTGTAATGGCGATAGGGACTTGTAAATATGCCCCCAGATGTGTTATGCTCAATTTGTCTGCCATTGCCCTGCCACTACTACTAAGCATGTAATGGCAGTGCACGCAGTGCATTAACATGCCAAAGCTTTTACTTTCATGTTTGTTGGGAGTATGGCAAGGACATCGGAAAATACCGTTCGCCAGTTGGACAAGATAATTATACATTTGCCTCTATCTGTAGTATTTCTATACCTCCCTTCTGCTTATGAGCAAAATATGAAAATACGGATACTTATCAGAACCATTAGTCACGCAAATACAGACAGGAAAGGTAATAAAATGTTTCAAATTGTGTGTGGATTTAGAGACTAACTAGCATGAGACGAGTCAAAATCAATGTGCATTATTTACAACAACCACTGGATGGCAACAGTACTCCATCTATTAATATAATTGAGCCCAATAACACTGCGGTAAAAACAGTTGGCTGCTTAATGTTTATGAGTGGATACATGCTCCCAATGACCCCTCCTCAGTCTCAGTAAACGTCTGTTTTGATGAATGTTCCTTCAACACGAATGTTTTAAAAAAAATATCGAACTCACATATTTTGTGTTAAAAAAGGAAAAAGGAACACCCTACGTGTATAATAAGAAAGTTATGCTCAAGCTGTCTGCTATTGCCCTGGCACTACAACTAAGCATGCACCTGCATTGCATGCAAGTGCATTAACATGCCCATCGTAGTGTTGTGCTAGACACGTTCTAGTGTCTCAACAGGCACATAGTTTGCCAGCCATTCCCTCGGGGCTGGATGCACTTGCACTCCACACCCATCCACCACAGGCATCACGAGTAACGTGACCCTGCAAATAAAAGGGCCTGGGTGCACGTGCTTGTGGCCAGTAAACCAATGGTACATCAGGTGTCTGTTATTCAGTAGATATAATCCATGACAGTGGTGCCCAGACCATCCATGTAACGTAATATTCGGCCCGTATGTGTGGCAAGAGTTGGCTGAATGAATCAGGCAATCCGGGGTACAGCGCAATTTATACGACTGGAGGCGATCTGATCAAGGTCCTTACTCCATCGCTGTAGCAGCCTTGCAGTAAGGACTGAATAACGGGATTTGTCCTTAGTTGGCCCTTGCCACTTTACGGGCATTGGTGTAACCAGGTTTTGAACTCCAATAGAGCATTGCAAGATTGATGAGGATCACTTCACCTGTCCCCTGGTCTTGAGGAAGATCTGCATGGCTGAGGTATTAAAGTCCCTTGGTTGCAGATAAGCCGGATTGAAACGTCGACGCTAACCCCCACCGCACCTGGATCAATTTCCCCTTCCCCATTACCCCTTTTTACAGCCTCAAGGAAACTCTCCTTACAACTTTAGAAAATATAATTCAAGTGAATAATTTGCATGTGGCCAGGTTGCATCTAACTATTTATTTACTTTCCTACACACTTTGAGCTCTCTTGACTTCTATATAAACACTTGAGCACTTTTCCTTACATGTTCCCTAAAACATTCTCCTACCTTCTTGACCCTCTAGTGATTGTTCCTTTAAATGAATAAATACATATATTGTAATAATACTTTGTGGTTTTTCTGCACATCTGTTTGTTTTAATCGTTTTCACGATTTACAGACATTTGTGAGCTGATTAATGAAAACTCAAATAAGTTGATAATTCTGTTAATCTAACTCTTCCTTGAATAACTGGTCTAAGACCATTATTTCTTTATAATAACCGATACCCAGGTCCAGGGACCATTTGGGATACCCCATTGTTTATAATGTATACTGCTGTCGGCACAGCGACGGAAAACCCCTCCCACTGGCGTGTGAAGCATGGATCAACCTTGCCGCTGCCAGCACAAGACCCAAGTAAGAGGGTCCTCTAAACCCAATGGGCGGACATAGCCCCCTGTGTAAAAGCAGCACCAACTAACCGTGTGTGGCTACTGTAAGAGGGATGAAGGCAGAAAAAGACGAGCTGCCTTACTTCACTGGGCTACGTGGACCTCTGCATCAGCAATGCAAAGAGAGCACCTCACTGGCTTCTTCAGACCAGAATAACCCGCATCTGAAGTAGCGGCACTGTGTAACTTTGTGATGCCAGCAGTTGTGGAGAGGAGCTTCCCGCATAGTGCCCCATGTTACAGAAGGTGGGTACTGACACCGTGGCTGGAGGAGTGAGCAGCATGTGCCTGAAGGCCGTCTCCCAATCTACCACAATACATCGGAAACAGGCACGGGCCTAAACTACATAACATAACTCTAGTAGGCACCTGCCTGCATCGAGGAGGATGGACTTTGCACGGCAGCGTGACGTGTCGAGAACTGTAGTCTTCTGCTTGAGTCAGATACCAGCTCCAACATCACACTGACCCTTGCTCCTCCAACTCCAGGCACAATGGGACCAGCAGTATTGTGAGGGGATTGCAGAGTCCGAGAGAGCCAAGCGGGCTCGCAGCACAATGAAAGCTGCTGTGGCATCTGTGCAGATGTCTGCAGTGCCACTGATAGGCTTCTCCCTGGGTAGGCTAGAGCGTTTCACCAGAATGCCTCCCTCATGCTTCAAGACAGCTGAAGCCCATCATGGGCACAATGAGCATGAACAGCAAACCACAGCCCACACTGACATAGCATGCCTCCGCAACTACAGCTCCGAGGGACCTGAGGCTCCAAGGAAAACTGCTATGGCCTCATTCAACATTGCCACCTACCACCCACTCTGCTGCACTGCACACTAGCCCAGACAGGAGACCCAGTAATGTCCTGTGGCCTTGCCTGTAGGAGCGCATTAAGAGGCATCACTAGAGGCTATACTGCACCTACTGTCATGACGTATCTAAGCCCAGGTGGGTAATAACCAGCTCTCCTCCTTCCTCGGGGAAGGGAGACTGAGAGTGTGAGGCACAGACCTGATGGGTGCTGAATGCACCGCACACCCCCTAGTGTCAACAGGCCAGGAAGCATATGCATAAAGCATGCCCCTTAGTGGCTGCATGCCAGAAGCAAATACCGTGTGGTCATTGGCACACAGGGGGTAAAGGACAGTTGGCACAACCAAAAGTCCATTGAAAGGAGAATGCGTGCAGCACACGCACCCCCTAGCAACCATCTAATACCCCCGCAAGCAAGAGGAGCAGACATGCAGGATGAAAGCCATGAGCCTGGTTGTCTGCCAGGCACCCAGCGTCTCCCCAGAGAAGAGAGATGAGGAAAGGCCTAGCATGGCCCGAATGCTGGAGGGAGCGCCTCTACATCTTCACTGTACCAGCAAAGCCCCGCAGAGGGTCAGAGGCAATCAAGGAAATGCCCCAATACTGCCTTAAGTCTGCGTCATGCATCAGCCCATTACAGGCAGGAGGAGAGCCGCATGCTCCCAAGTGGCAAGCTGCCACCACCACAACATGAAGAGAACGTGGACCAATGCCACATCATGAAGGAAGAGTGGCAATCCTGTCACTCTGAAGAACCGGACAACTACAGGTGCGCTGGAAAGACTAACAAGGAGAGAAGAAGGAGGACTTGTACCGCCACAAGACAAGAGTGCACCTGAAGACACAAGACAGCCACCAAGGCGGAGCGACGTCCCTGGAGACAGCTCAATGGGAGAACCAAACACTTCCCATTGTGACAGTCAATTTCTGAGCATCAACAGTTTAAGTCAGGCGACAAATTCCATGGGTGAAGAACAGCCTCAGCAAAGACACTGAGCTAAGTGGCTGCAAAGTCCCTCCAGACGGTGAATCATCACCTCCTGTCATGCAGGTCTAATGGCAACCACAACATCATTGTCATGTGCATCACCCAATCCAGCCAAGGAGCAACTTTTCACCATAGTGAAGCCTTGCACCTGCACAACTCCAAGAGGCTAAGGTGCCCCTGGCAAGTATTGTCAGCATAGTGCCCAGATGCCTCAAGAGAAGACTCTGTAGTGGGATGCCACCAACGCTTCTGAAGTACCCTGGTTGAGTTTTCCGACACCAACAGCATCACCGCAAGAGCACACAAGTCCATCCATCAGTGTGTAAGGGGACATTGTTCCGACAGGCAGGCTGCCAAAGAATCTGGTCTTAATTGACACATTGTTTGTGCCCAGTGGTAGCTGGCTAAATTATGGACATGTGCCAAGATGCCCAGGTGCTCCCATATTCACCTGTCCAGCATTGTCCCACAGACTGCCTCTCAAGACCGAGAGACTGTGTGATGTCCCATGTGATTAGTTTATTTCCATAAGTTGTACTTTGTTTTATTCTTCATAAAGTTTGGGAGGAATGTAGTGTTTTTCTAGTGTCTCATCAGGCACTTAGGGGCTTATTTACAAGCCACTTGCGCTGCCGGTATGTTATATTGCGTGACGCACCGGCGGCTCAACCTGCTGCCCGATATTTACAAGTGTAACTTTACATGTGATAGTAAATAGCGCCACTTCTCACGTAACACTTTGCATGTAAGGGCCGTGACATGGGTGTTGCCATGCAACACCCATGTATTCTGATGCATTTCCAGATTTACGAGATATTGTAAACCTGGAAATGCGTCAGAATGATATGCAACCCCAGGCGTTTTTCCCTCTTTCAATGTGTGCAGCATTCTACAGCACGCATGGTAAGAGTAAATCACCTCAATTGATTGTTTTTGTGCAGGAAGGCATCTCTTTCTGTACAAAAACAATCTCCCCATGACGCAGGCATCCTTGCACCATGGTGCAAGGGTGCCTGCGCCGGCGCAAGGCAGCCGATTGTGCACCAGCGCAGCGGAAACCACAGGGATGCGACATATTTTGGTAAATATGTCACATCCCTGTGCTTTGAAAGTGCTGCAGCGAGGCGCAACCAAACGGCCTGTGGTGCCGCGCTGCGGCACTTTCTTGCAAGGGAGGCCCTTAGTTTGCCTGCCACTCCCTCGAGGGCTGGGCACCCGCCACGGCCGGTGGTAGGTGTAACTGCAGGGCGGTGACGTAGGGAGGGGGAGGGGTTGGGTGGGGTTTGTAATGTATGGATTACGGACTTTAACAGGTAAGTAAACATATAAATAAATAAAACAAATTTCGTTGCACGCACTGCATCGCATTTGGTGATGCAGTGCACACATCAAAATTCGTTTTTATTAATTTATATGTTTACTTACCTGTTAAAGTCCGTAATCCATACACTACAACCCCCCACCCTGCTCCTCCCCCTCCCTACGTCACTGCCCTGCAGTTACATCTACCACCGGCCGTGGCTGCTGGACACACTTCCACCCACCTCATACCCATCCTCCACAGGCGTAACAAGTGATGTGACCCTGCAAATAAAAGGGCCCGGAAGAACGTGCTTGTGGACAGAAAACCAACTATACATCAGGTGTCTGTGTGCAATATTTTAGTAGTATGTAGGCCTAGGTTCACAACACTATACCCATGCTTTTTAACTCTCATGATTGTGGGGAGTATGGTAAGGACATCCGAAAATGCAGTTCGCCAGTTGATATTTATCATGTTGTCGTTATCTGACCCTACTTCTATACCTCCCATCTGCTTATGAGGGGAACTATGGACATACGGCTTCTTCTGGGAACCATCAGTCACGCAAATACGAACAGGAAAGGCAATACAATATTTTACGTTTTGTGTGAATTTAGATATTAGCATGAGGCAAGTTAAACTCACCGTGCATCATTAACATAAACCGCTGGATGGCGACAGTACTCCATCTATTAAAACAATTGAACCCAATAACAGTGCAGCACAAACAGCTGTCTGCTTCATGTTTATGAGTACATACATGCTCCCAGTGACCCCTCTTCAGTCTCGGAAAACGTCTGTTGCGATGAATGTCCCTTCAACTCAGGAATTCAGAAAAAAATACGGAACTCACATATTTTGTGTTAAACTGACTACTTTGGAAAAAGGAACATCCTACGTGCCTAATAAGAACGTTTGGAAACGTATTAATATAAGAAATACGCTTTAGTTTAAGCATTAGTACAGTGTTAGTGAGCACGAGGCAATGTTCTTGGAAGAAATAGGTGGACCAAACTGTCCCAATGAGTATCTCTACTGCAAACCATCACGAAAAGCCAAACCAGTTTCTCACCTCCGATTTTTTAAAAATATTTTATAAATCAAATACAAAGCGATGGACGGTGGGATACAAAAGTGTAGGATAAATTACACGCAAGTTAAAAAAGATTTCTAAAAAAAATGAGAAGAAAAGAATACCGGCTCTTGAATAGTGAGGGAATCATACAGGCATAGGCGAGTCAACACTCTTATTTGTACAGCGAGGGGGCATATTAACAAGGAACAGGAAAAACTTAACGCTAAAGGGGCTTAGCGTTAATTTTGTTAACGCTAGCTATCGCTGGATAATATCGCCTGGTTATCACGTTATTAACAACGCTAACCGCCAAGGCGATAAAAAATCCAGCGATAGCGGCATTTTGGGAGGTTATTTATCGCTTGTAATGCAGCGATAAAACTACAAGGATAGGGATATCCTTGTTGATAGCCCATGTGATTTTAGACATGTAATCCACCTCCTATTCGATTACATGGCTAAGTCTTAAAATTAGCAGACGTAAAAAAGCAGCGTTAACCGTGGTTAGCCCTGCTCTTTTTGTCTCTACCAGGGTTAGCGTGAAGCTTGATAATAGGAGAAATGTCGCTTAACGACATTTCTCCTAATATTTTGCTCTGGAACGCCCTCTTTGCATCTCATAAGAGATGCAAAGGGAAGCGTAGTGGAAAAGGGTGATAACATGTGATTTTGCATGTCAGCACCCTGTTGTTGATAGGGCAATATTTTTATCTCCTCTTCTTTGGCTTTTAAAGCCAAAAAAGCGGAGATAAAGCCCTTGTTAATATGCCCCGAGATTTGCCCCTATTTTTTTTTAACACGAGTATTTTTCACAAGTACACTATTATTAATTATGTATTCAAGTGACATCCTATTCCTCTCAGAGAAGAGAAGAGATGCACCGACAGACTCACTCTATTAACAGCTGTGAGGAACTTGAATGTGCCTTGCTATGAGAACTACACAGGGATGTATTTGTAAAATTTTATGTGTCAGGTCCGAAGGTGTGTCACAGAGGCGGCTGTAGCTTGCACGAGCCACTGCCACTGCAAGCGCTGCCAATTGGTACTGCCTATGCTAACTACTATCCATTACACTCCAACACATTTGGCAAATTGTCTATTCCAAGTCACCCAAAGCTGTACAAAGGGTTTGGATGAGCTGTTTTTTATGTCTAATATATTTTTAGAATCAATCGTTTTTATTAAGCAGTATCAAAACATTGAACACAGCTTGGTTGCCTACATCCACCGGCCGGCAAAGCGAGGTCTAACAACATGCTACACAACCTTGGGTCTACACCCCGGAGGGCGACCCGGCGAGAGCGAATGCAGTGCCAGAAGAAACGTGCAGTACCGTTAGCACTTTACTGCGAGTTTAGGAATAAAACAGGAACAACAAAGAAAACCCCGTCCACCCACCCCCCCAACCCCCTACCACCCCTCCCCATCCTCCTCCGCATCAGCCTCGCCTACCCCCCTACCCCAGACAGCTATCTCCGCACCCCCTCTCCACCCCCCCACATCTTTCCCTCCACTAGTGAGCTACCTACTGAGAATCACCCGGAATGAGTTGCAAGATCTGCAGGTACTTTGGGCATGTTACCTCACACATATCCGCTTTTGCGTGTGGGAGTCCTAGCAGTACTTGTTCGGGCGCCCTAGGAAAAGTTATGTGAAACGTGTCGTCTATGTCGTCAAGCACCAGCCTCCAGTAGCGCTCCAGCTTTGGACAGTGCCAGAGCAGGTGTGTCAAGGTACCCGGGGTACCACAACCCCGCCAGTACAGGCCGGAGCATTTCGGGTCCCAGGACTTAAGACGAGCAGGGGTGTAGTACCAGTAGGTTAACGTCTTGTAGACCGATTCAGCACCCGCAACATTGGCAGCGGTGTGGTGCGCGCGATAGAACACTCTCTCCCACTCTTTATGTGACAGTGGGCGCCCCAACTCCGTGCTTTAGTACGCGGCGCTTTATGTCGCTCAATGATCATGGCGTAGAGGTTGGATATCACTTTGCGATCATCTTTTTTGCAGATCACCCAACGTTCCAGGGCCGTCAGCGGGTGAGACATGTCAGCAGCACTAGAGGCTTGAGTGACCCAATGTGCCACCTGGGAGTAGGCAAAGGTATCAGACCCAGGAACGGAGAAGTGGTCCCGGCGGAGCGACGAGAACGAGATCAGTCCATCAAGGTCAAAAAGGTGAGCCCACCCTCTTGCAGCCTGCCTCCCGCCAGCGCTGGAAGACGGGGGAGGAACAGCCAGACGGGAAGTCCGGGTTATCGACCATCGGTGTCATAGGTGACGGGACGGTAGTCCAGCCCTTACGCAACCCCAACTGATCCCACGCCCTCAGGGTGCGTGAGGTCACCGGGGATGAGCATAAGCCCCACGCTCTATGTTTCCGAGGGAGCCAGAGTTCCCGCCAGATGTTGCGGCCCGCCACCACCTGGTCCATAAAAAGCCAGTGCTTACTGGAATATGGCCTATTCCACTCTAGAATAAAACGCAGACAAGCCGCTTGATAATACGCCTGCAACGCAGGAAAGCCTAGACCCCCTAGATCTGGGGACCGTGAGCAGCGAAGATGCGAGCCGAGGGCGTTTGTAAATCCCATAAAAATGTTGTAATCAACCCCTGCAGCGTCCGTATGGCACCCGGGGGAGGGCTCAGAGGCAGCAGCTGAAAAAGGTAGAGGATGCGGGGGAGGATAGTCATCTTGACTGCCGCCAGTTTACCAAACCACGTGAGCCTGAGGCGGAACCAATCCGACAAAGACTTAGTGGTGTGCTCAATCAGGAGTTTGTAATTGGTCGAGACCGTCTGTGCCAAAGAGGGGGCTAGGCGAATTCCTAGGTATGGGATGTCTGACTGCACCCACTGGAAGGCAAAATCCTTTTGGAGGTCCTGCACCTCCGCAGCAGAGATCGATATATTAAGTATCTGGGACTTGGCAAAGTTAACCTTGAAGCCCGCAATCTCGCCGAACATGCCCAGTTCTGAGGAGAGGTGTCGCAGGGAGACGTGAGTGAGAGAATAATGTCGTCGGCATACAAGCAGATTTTGTGCATCTCTGCACCAAACTGTATCCCCTCGATGCCGCCATTAGACCGCACTCTCTGGGCAAAGGGCTCCATATAGAGTGCAAAGAGCAGCGGCGACAGGGGGCACCCCTGTCACGTCCCGCGCGAGATGGAAAAGGGAGCAGACCTACAGCCGTTCACTCGCACCGCCGCCCTCAGCACCACATATAAGCAGCACACCCATCTCAGAAAATTTGCACCCAAACCAAAGGCCTTCAACACCGCAAACAAATACGTCCAATCGATGCGGTCAAAGGCCTTCTCCGCGTCTATGGACAAGAAGAATGCCTGCTTGCGGGATAGATGAACAGAGTCCATGAGGTGTAAAAGCCTCTTCGTGTTTCCCCCCCCTGCCGTGTTGGTGTGAACCCCACCTGGTCCGGTTCAATGATGCCGTCCTTGAAAGGACTAAGCCGTGATGCCAGAATACTGGAGAAAAGCCTGGCATCAATGTTGAGGAGTGAGATCGGGGTATGAACCACATTCCATGGGGTCTTTCGCTGTTTTGGGGATAACTGTAATCGATGCTTCCGCCATGGTGGGGGTCACCCCCCCGTCTCCAGGAAGGAACTAAAAAGGCGAGTCAGAAAGGGCGCTAACTCCACACAAAACATTTTATAAAAGATGGCCGAGAAACTGTCCGGGCCAGGAGACTTGGCCAGTTTCAACCGCGCGATCGCAGAGATAACTTCTTCGATACGTATCTCAGTGTCGAGCGCCTCCACTCTGATCTGAGAAAACTGAGTCACGCCACACGACGCTAAGTACGCCTCCACTCGCTCCGGGTCTGTGCATTCCTCGCGATACAAGGCCTCGCAAATCCTCCGGAAGGAATCCGCGATGAGCGCATCAGAGGTGTGTTGAACCGCACCCTCGTATCTAATGGCCTGAACAGCGGAACTCTGCGTCTGAGCCCTCAGTCTGTGTGCCAGCATTCGGCCCCCCTTGTCCCCGCTAAGGTATAACTTGTGGCGCAAACGTAGGAGGGCGTACTCCGCTCGGTCAAGATCGAGGTGCTTAAGCATGCGCCGTTTCGCTTCCAATTCCCGCCAAACACGTGGGGCCTCTGTCCGTTTATGTATCGCCTCCAATGCTCACCCTACGCTTCCGAGCCAGCGATGCAGACACTGCTATGAATTATTCCCCGACTACCAACTTGAGAGCCTCCCAAATGGACCCCAGTGACATGTCATCCTTGTCGTTATCTTCAAAGTACTGGGTGAGCATGGCCCTAACCCGGGCAGCCACAGACTCCGAATTCAGTAGGGAGTCCCGAAGACGCCAACCGGCCAAAGGTGGTCTCTGTCCAGAACAGGTCATCTGTATTGATATAAGGGCATGGTCCGACAAAGCGCGCGGCGAGATCTCTGCCATCGACAAGTGGAGCAGTAGTGAGGACGTGGCTAAAAAATGATCTAGGCGTGCATACGTTTTATGAGCGGCAGAATAGTAAGTGAAGTCGCGCTCTAAGGGATGCTGAGTCTGCCAAACATCGTGGAAACCTCCATCCCGCAACCACTACTTCCCTCCCTGGGAGATAGCCCCGGCCTGGCCTGAACGCGCAGCAGATCTATCTAGTGCAGAGTCCATTACCATATTCAGGTCACCCCCCACCAGCACGTACACATCCGGGGAAGCTAATACTTCTGCCAGCGCCGTCTTTAAAAAGGGCTCTTGGTGGTCATTTGGAGCATACAGGGAGCCTATTGAGAAGGATGTGGACCCTCATTTGACCCGTACCACTAGGAAGCATCCTTCAATATTGGGTACTTGGGATGGGATCTTACAATGAGCCTTGGCGCTAAATAGAATAGCCACCCCCTGTTTTTTCGCAGGACCGGAGGACCACACCTGCACCGGGAAACGCCTATCTCCCATTCTCTTAGTGTCTTTGGAAAGGAGATGGGTCTCCTGCAGCAGACAGATATCCCCACCCACACTCTCCAGCAGTGATATGATGGCTGCATGCTTGACCGGGTTGTTGAGGCCCCGTACATTCAGGCTAACAATTTTCAGGTCCCCTCCCATAGTCGCCAGCACGGGAGAGCAGCTTTAGAAGGGGCAGTCAAAACTGGACCCCCGAGGGACACATGAGCGGCTTCCAACCACCCCAGCCTAACTCTAAACCCCCTGAGTACTGATGCGGAGCCCCCAAGACAACCCCCCCAAATCCCCCCTCACAACAATCCAAGAGGAGAAAACATACGAAGCAAAAGGAGTAAGCTCTCCCCCCCACCAGGTCTGAGCAACCCCAAAAACACAAAGCAAACCCAAACAAGAATATGGAGAGCACCAAACAGTTCGTGCAACAGGCCTCAAGGGCAGGGGAACATGGCACCCTCCTCCAGCCGTCCCGTTCCTGATTCAGGACACACACCCGGACAAGGACAAAGAAATACCAGTCATTTACCTCTTACGGGCAGGCCCCTCCGGCGTCAGCTACTAGCACTCTTCGGGCTTCACCCAAGCTCCGTGCCACCAGAGTCAACCACAGCCTCCGTTACCTGGGCCACAGAAGCAACCGCAGCCCCTCTTTCCTCCAAGCTCACGGACAGGTCGCGTCTCACAACTGTCGCTGGTTTGCCATTCTTCCACCTAAAGACAAGCCTGAAAGGGTGTCCCCAGGAATAGGGCACACCCTGCTCCCGTAGGTAGAGGGTGACGGGCTTAAATTCCCTTCGCTTCACCAGGGTGGAGGCTGCGAGGTCCTGGAATAGCAAGGGACGATGGTCACGGAACTGGAGGGGAGCGAGGTTGCGCGCCTTCCGCAGGATCCTTTCTTTAAGCTGAAAATCGTGCACACAAACTAATATATCAGGAGGAGGGGCCTTGGGGCCCCGCGGCAGCCCAACCCAATGCACCCGTTCCATTTGTATGTCTCCATTCAAGATATGTTTGAAAAGAGCTTCCACGTAGGCCCGTAGGTCTGACCCCTCCCCTTTCCACGGCACCGCCCGTATCCTAATGTTGTTGCGGCGGGACCTATTCTCCAAGTCCTCGGTATGGGCCTGCAGGTCTATATTCTGCTCTGTTAGGCGGATCATGTCTTCTTGGAGTCGGTGTATGTCCTCCGCCGTACCCAGATCATGCTCCTCCAGTGTCGCAACTCGTTCCCCCACTCCATCCACGTCCCACCGCACCTCGCGGAGATCCGAGGCCAGCTGGGAACGCAAGTCCGCAATGTCCTCTTAGATGGCCGCGAACAGCTCTATCATGAAGGCCTTAGTCGCGGGCTCCTCGGAATCTCCCCGCCGCGGGGGTTTGTCTGTCCCTGGCGAAACCGGCTGTGTTACGACCTTCAGCGTCCCCTCTTTCGCGGACTTGTCCTTCTTTAGCCTGGCCGTCGCCATAGTGTCCTCTGCGGGAGCCCTTCCACAAGCCGTAAAGTCTGGGAGGGGAGAGCACTCTAGTCCAGCTCCCCTGCACACGCCCCACCCCCACTAGGGGCAACTTCGACCACCACCACCACGATCTAGGCCCTCTCCCAACGGGCAGCTCCCACCAGCCCTGTTGCCTCGAGGTGCTCCTCAGCTGTTCGGGCCCCGTTCTGCTTATTATTAGGGTATATCCTGCCAGCCGGCCGAACGCGGTAAATGCCTCCAGCTCCCCGGGCGCTTCCTCTGTCAGGGCCCAGGCACTGTCGGGTGTGGGGGAAGGCTGCTGCTGCTTCCACTAGGCCTCCCCAGACCCCCTGCCACCACTGAATGTCCGAATGGGGGGGACCCTCAGCAGTTCACCTGCCCCACTGCACTCTTCTCCCCTGTCTAGGCACTGTCCCCCAGCACGTGGGCCACAATTCGGGGACCCCCTGGCTTCCACGCCCCTCTCCTCACCTCCGTTGCCACTGCTGATGGCAACAGACGGCCGGGGGAACCACTCATCTGGCAGGCGTCAGGCCACCCCAAGCCCCAGCGCGGAGCATGATGCCAACCGCCTCAAGGCTTCAGCTCCTTCTGCTGCTCTCCGCACTCCGCCATGCAAGGCCGGGCACAATCCTCGTGACTCCGGTCCCCTTCACTCCTCACTCCCCTCCGATGGCAATCTCTGGGCCTCCACACACCTCTCGCTGGGCTGCTCACCCGAGCTCCTCTCTCTCCTGTCAGCTTCGAGGCGCCACCGCGCCGCTCATGGACTTCCAAGCCGCTCCGCTCCCGCGACCGTCAGGGCGCCCACAGTCACAAGGCGCCACCACCGCTGCTGTAGAGCACCGCAGCCTCCAGCCACTCCACTTGTATCTCCGGTGCAGGTCACCCACCGGCTCCTAGCACCTCCGGGTCTCGCCTTCTGGCGCCGCTAGTCTCTCCGGCCGGGCCGCCACTCAAGGCCAAGATCGCAGGGACGCTCTCTCCCCGGACCGCTCCCGGGCACAGTCAATCCCGCTGCCAGCCGAGCCACAGCTCCACGGCGTCACTCTCGCCCTCACCGGCCGCTAGGCCCAGGCCGCCCGTCCGGCTCCTCGTGGTCATAGGCCGCACCCCCGGCTACCTCTGGACCGCCGGTCCGAACCACCGAATGGAGCTCCAGACCCCTGCAGATCAACTCCGGGGCACTGGGCGCTGCAAATTGTCACGTGGATGGGCATCAAAGAGGGCGCTAATCAAGGCGATTAAATTTGTGGCGCCGGAGGGACTGAAAGATATGTCCTACTCCGCCGGATGGCCCTGCTTGGACATAAGAAACTTGGAAAATAGCTTGTCCTTGCACGAGGATATAAATAATGAGGAACGAGAAAATGAGAAAGTTCGTTAAGTAAAACATTAGGAAAATGAAGAATAAGAGTGAAATCATAAAATGTGGCTGCAAACGCATGAAAAGAGGCTGTGTCATTGGCTTGGGGCCTTAAGGTGTCCCAGTATGATGTCGTTATAGCCAGTTTTGCCACTCATCATACCTCCAGAGCTAGAATATATATTCTTGGATGGGAGAGGTAACAACCCTGGGTCAGAAGACAACAGCCTACCTCCGAGCCCAGAAAGAACTTGGCAGTGCTAACTACTAATCAATGAGCAGGGATTAGCCATCCTGGATGTGCACGGTTCCCCTAGCAGAACAAGGGGCAGCCTTAACAGAAATGTTTTTAAACTTGCCAATTCCAAATCGGGCTGCCAGAATCTGCCCATATTCATGCCCTGAGCACTCCTAAACCCTCTGCCTCCAACCCCAGCAGGAGGGAGTACCAACTTTCACTCTGTTTGGTGGAAGGAGAGCTCATCTAAAAAAAAGATATAGAGTGCATGGTGGCAGAAGAATTATTCCATTTTGAAAGGGGATCCTGGGTGATTTTTTTGGTAAAGTAAACATATTTGCTACAAAATGAGATGAGCATACTGATGAATAGTCATATTGTTTTTTTACATCATTTCAACTTCTGAAAGGAACATTTTTATTTGTGTATTTTGTGGGTTGGGGTTGAGAAGAAAAGACATCTTGACTATTCTCTCATCACCATGAATCCTTTAAATGCAAACATTACATCAGTTTTTAGATGGTTCTATTGACCTTCACCATTACTGTCCCACCAAACGCCATACTCCACCTAGTATCCAGCATATAAAATGAAAAGTATAAAGTTTTCTGTTTAAGAAATCTCTTTCAATTTTTTTAAATGTTTTATTTTTTTATTTAAAAATCATTATAATCAGTTGTTAAAAACGTGATATCAAATTACAAGAAATAAATTATTGTGTTAATCTCAATCTATGTGCAAATATTATTTCATTTGTTACATTACTGGATTCTGATACATGTACAGGTTTTATTGTTTAAATTATTTTATTTTGCTCTTTTCTTTACTTTAATAAGTAATATATTTCTGATGTTTTTATTGTTTTTTAGTAATCTGGATCCCTCCACCCAGAATCAAACTCTTTCCACAAAGTTCCAAGTTTCCAGGTTTATTAAGAGAATAGATTTAGACCCCCTCAGAGATCAATAATGCATCCATTAATAGTCAAACATCTAAAATCTGTAACAGTACAAATACATTTCAAACAGTATACAATAACGGATAATAAGTTTTTCTAAAATATCACCAACAAGTCTTAAAAAATGTAAATATGGAAAGACATACAGCTAGATTCATCAAAGTGAAATCGGCTCGCAAAGGGCCAGATTCTGAGAATCTGGCCCTTTGCGAGCGCAATTTCTGCATATGGGACTCATCATCCCAAATGCAAAAATCGCAATTATAGAATTCGCAAATTTGCGAGGAATTGCATTTAAGGAATCTCTATTTGAGATTCCTTAAATGCAATTCATGAAACATTTAAAAATTGCGAATTCGCAAATTTGGGACGCTATTTACCGCGAAGTCAAACCTCGTGGTAAATAGCGGAAACTTAGAAAAATGCACTTAAGTGCATTTTTCTAAGTTGTATGTTACACACACACATGTCCCAAGGACATCTGTGTGCGTAACACCAGCATCCAATGTCATTTCAGGGGTGCAACAGGGTGTCCATTGGACACCCCTGCACCCTTGAAATTGCAAAATCAAAATGTGAATCGCTAATAGCGATTGGCACATTGATATGTCTCCCCATTCATTCCTATGGGACTTTAGGCCCATAGGAATGAATGGGGAGTTATTCCTTATTTGCGATTAGCAATTAGCTAATCGCAAATAAGGAAGCTGTAGGAATCGCGATTCCTACATGAATCCCGTTTTGCGAGTCTGTAATAGCGATTCCTTATTATTCGCTATTACAGACTCGCAAAACATGCCGATGATGAATCTGGCTGATACTTGTCCATTTATTGGACGAATAATTGAGAATACCACTGTAGCGGGAATTCCGTTCTCCTACAGAACTGTGCATAGAGATTTGGAACCTCGGTAAATTAGGGTGGCCCAAAACTCACCTCAGTACCCAAAATCCCCTTACCAAGCTAGCTACAGTGTTTCATTGGTCATAACAAACTCCCAATGTTTAGACAAACCAGAACATGAACTTACAATACCTCAGGTCACGTGGAACACATGAGCACTCTTTCGTTATACAATCATTTCAAACCAGAACGTGGAGTAAATGAGGACACGTGCATATTTGAAATATTTATTTACTAATGCCGTTTTCTCAAACGCAGTATCTTAGATAATACAAGGAAACATATTATCAGAAGCAAAGTTATCAGCATAGTTACTAGTCCATAGAAAGCAAAAGGTGACAGCATGCTAAGATGCCGCAATGAATAAGCGTTAACAACACCTAATTCTCACCCTCCCTAACCAGCATATTATATTAATATCTAAGAAGGTCTCTTTGGGTTTTAGCAGGGCGGGCCCATACCTCAAGATCCTAGTATGAAGAGATCACATCAGCTTCCACCAGCTCTCTGCATGCAAACCGCATCAAGTGTGTATGTGTGCTCTAAGCAAAGCAATATAAAACGCGCCTAAAGCCAGAATTTGGCAGAAGCTGCACTTATGTAATGTCTATGAAGGTGCGGAGATCAGACCTCACAACAATTCTGTGTCGAGTTATCCTTGAAGCTTCAGCACTCTCTGTACAGACATAGTTTATTAAGCAAAGCTGATATCAGAGCAATAACATATTATTCTCATGTAAATCACAACGCTCTTCTAGGTTGAAAGCTAAATCAACAATTATGTGCCGTGTGCAGAAGCAGCAAAAGGAAAAATGGCGTTTAAACATTTAATAAGCTCATGCTAACTTAACACATAATATAGATAAGCAGTAACTATATGACACCCCCTCATGATCCGAGCACGGATAAGATAAGATAAGATAAGGGCCTCCTCATGAAAGCAGAGTTCAAGAACGATGAGCAATGGTATAATCTAAAAATTGATGGAATTTTTTTTTCATAAACCAATTCAAAAAAATCTAAAACGTCAATACAGTGTACACTTGTACTCAAGCCAATAGTTCTGGGAGGTGAAAAATGCAAGCAAAATTGGCAAAAAGTTATGTCAGTAAAAAACAAGGGGCCGTGATCCGAAACTTGGAAAGCTTTTAGGGCAAGACCGAATATGCAAAATATGCAGCAACAGCCTCCAAAATTAAATCACCGTCTTCATCCGAAAACAGTTCAGCCATCCAATTTAACAGTGGGAAAGAACATACGTGCTCTTCTAGTACCGGAGCCTCTATCACCATCAGAGGACAACTCGGTGGGTTCTCAAGAAAGCTCTGTGCCAAGAAATCGTGCGCTGCTGCGAGTATGTTCCAATGACCCATTAGTCCATGCATCGCTGCCAAGGCCATAATCCTTTCGCCAGAACAAACCAACTCGTGAGTAACGACGGGACCCATCAGCTGATTAAAATCGACGTCAGGAGAAACCGTCTTGCAGAGACACAAATCAAGGGCCCAGTCGAAATCGCAGCTGAGACAATGAAACACAGGCTGGACACATGTAAAATAGGAAAATCGAAACGATAATCCATATGCCGGGCTTAAAGTCGCAAGCGGCAGAGTGCCATAATATTCAAGCATCCTGTTGCGAAACAGTGCCAGGAGGGGCTGCGCGGCTTCTTGCACAGGAAGGGCATCCATGTTTAATGAAACAGAAGATCACCAGAACGCCTGCCGCCAGTGCCAGTAAAACCGGGAATCCACCAAACAGACTTGAAAAAATAGAATGGAAGAAAGCAGGAATGACCCCAAATATTTTCTCAAATGAAGTCACGAGACCGCTGCTAACAATTTTAAAAAAGTGCGCCAGCCCAGTCGTGGAGGACGCGTTAAAGATTGAATGAACTAGTTCGCTGAAATGCAATGGCAAATCATTATTTAAAAGGGCCTGAACCTCTGTGCGGGTGTTAGCTATGTGAAGCACAAATGTTTCTCTAGCCGAACTCAAGGCCACTTCTTTTTGGGACAAAAGAGCTCTTATTCTACTCATGCCATTGAACTCCGCTGTCAAGGTTGGGATGCGCGGCCAGATGGAAACATTCCCGTTCCCATGCGTGGGTGGGTAAAGTACATTTTTGCAGCAAACCACACGTTCAGATACGGTCACCACATAAGCGACACCTTTAATTAACCCACAACAATCCTCATTATTTAGAAAGTAAATAACTACCATTTGCCAGTAAGGTAAAGTGGGGATGGTTGCTGGAACTGGTGTTCCTTTCAAAACACAGGCTAAATTTGGACGGTCCTGGTTACAAGAACCGTGCAATTGTATGTGTCTACACATTAATGAGTGATCTGGTGTCTCTGTACACTCCTCCCATTCAGATAAACCTCCTGTCCGTCTTTCAAACATCTGTAAGTAAATGGGAGGGACCAGACTTCATGGAGAAACGCACTACCTAATGGTTCACATCGACCTATGGCAACATATCGCATACCATTAGTAAACTTATACAAAGCAAAAGGTAATGTTATCAAACCGTGGATAAGCCACGTTGCAGCAGTGGCCTCCGCCACAGAAAAAGGCAAGGATTCCAATCTCTCAATATGTAACATTGAAAAAGATGCATCTCGCATGGAAAGCAAGTGCTGCTTGTCAGTCAAATTAAAAGGGGCAAAGAGAGAGGAAACATTCATGTAGGTCCATGGCACCTTGCCAGATTTCAACGTCTGTAGGGTCCGCGCAAATTGCTTGATAGAACGCAACTGATTTTGACCATGGTATAATGCAGATACCTCATCCTGCACAATATCCACTACAGAGGACACAATATTATCAAACGTGTAAATGCGGGAAGAAAGCATGTTAATACTATTATCTACCACTGCAAGCACTTTTTCCAGATTAGCTTTATCAATTGCTCTAAGGCGAGTCGCCGCCTCAATCTGTGATGTCTTCCAGATTTCATTGTAAATAGCGTATATCCATCTTTTTGATCTACCACTAGCAGGGCCTTTTATGAAATCATTTAAATCTACATCTTCATTCAGCTTGGATAGATGCAGTTTAACCGCAGCAAAGGTAGAATGTTTCAGCCAATTTTGACATAACTTGCCTACTGAATAAGTCGTGACATAATGGTCAGTGTCAAAACGGGGATCAGGTTTGACCTGTTTAAAGCCATCAGATAAACCCAGAAAATGGTGCTGGCATGAATCAGCATTTCTGTGCCACATCAGCCAACCTTTTGGATCCATACTGGATATGTTAAAGGATGAATTAAGCAAAAGGGTCTGCAAGTCCCTAATGGAAAACTGAGTAAAATTACTCCATCCAGAATATTCTTCCAATTCAGGGATGGTAGGAGTATTTAATTTTTTAGAAGTAGCCAATCCAAAGCATGTTGTTTGCGAAATAGATGCATTAAAAAACAACATATGATTTGGGATGAGACATGCACGGTGCAAAGCCTCAGTGCCTTGTACCTGCCAGGCTTTAGAACCCCAAACAGATTTAAGGTCAATAGATTCCTTCCACAACTCGTAGCCTCCAACAGCTAACTGATCAAGGAAGGACTTCGAGTACAACAATTTAGTGTCGGTAAGTCTAACCTTGGACATCGGCTTCTGTGACATTTTAAAATAAAAAGACTCGGGATTGGACTGATTGAAGTCAGTAAAATAAGTGTACTTTTTCAAAAAGGTACTTGAACTGCCTTGTTTAGGAGCTGGGCAATGCTCCCATTGCGTAAAATTAACAGCATTCCTTCTGGAAGATGTTTTATGTAAGAAGTGATTGCCAAAATGTTGGAAGCAAAACAAATCACCATAATTAGCAGATTCTAAATACAAATCCTCAGCATCAAAGGCAGCATAGTATTTCAAATCAGAAAACAAAGTCTCCACGGCCTGAACATCCCAATCATCAGAACGTATGTCTTGTTTCACTACATCCCCCATGTTAACTCTAAGGACATTAGGGACATTAACAACCTCTGTAGGGCCATGAATTTGAAATCTAACTGCATCCCACACAATTCCATCTAGGACCGGCCAAGCAGTGATGTTAACAAATGTCAAGTCTCTTTTCAATCTGTGTGCTGAATGTGACGAGGACGGGGGGCCAAAGTTCCATTGAGATGTCGAATGCATGTTCTTTCCTCGACATAGTGTCCATTGATGAATCGAAAAAAATAAAACACAAAATCAATTGACATAAAAAGGTACATTGAAAAAAGTACCAGCCAAATATATGTCCAAGGGGGAATCAAAAAATGTTTTTTAAATAAAGTGGCATAAACTGCAAACTGTGAGGGTTTCTTCGAGGCATTGGAAACAGTGTCAAAAGAAAATCTTGATTCTGTGGCCAAACGTGTTTGCAGGTCAAGCATAGATAAGTCAGTGGGGTAAGTGTAATCAATGTCATCATGGTCTGTACCAGGCAAAGTACTTAATAAAGGACAGGAAATTGCAGGTAATTCGATGGCCACTTCAGGTTCAGGATTAGAAGCAGTGGCCAAAACAGAATTTCTCACAATGGAAGGACAGGAGACAGCCGGTGTCATACTAAGAAGAATCGGCCACTCTGTGTATCTTGACATTGTCAATGGAGATAAACCTGTTTTCCTTACGACCAGGAAGCGGTGGTAAAATGACTGTTCTTGTGCCCTTCACTCCAAGGACTGGAACCGGAGCTCGATAGGAAGGTCCAAATTCTTTTTTGTTATCGATCTTCTCTCGAACTAGTTCTCCAACCTGGGGTAGCCAGCCAACTACCAGGATCTGCAACGCAACATCCGATGTGGAGGGCAAATGTTCCTTTGCAAGAGTGTCTCTGGTCTTTTGTAGATCCTGTAAAACATTGCAATGTTCATCTACGTCAAAGGTTGTGGCGCGAACCACGCAGTCTAGACCATCAAGGTCAGGGACGAACATCTTGATGCCAAAGAGCATTTCGTATGGGGTCCGCCCACCCAGAGACCTTATTAAGAGCACGCTGCATGCCATTGAGGTGGGCCAGCCAGTTTCTGCCAGTGCCTATAACTCGAGCTGTCAAAGATTGCTTTAAGTCACGGTTCATTCGCTCCACTACACTATTACCCTCAGGTCTGTAGGGAGACGAAAACTTGACTTGGACCCCCATCGAAGTCATGGCATCCTTATACGCCTTAGAGGCGAAAGCTGGACCCTGATCCGAATGGAAGGTACCACAGGCAAAAATCCCTACAAAGACACGCAAATCTCTAATGACAGTCCGTGAATCAGTGCTGCGATGGGGCCATACCCACACAAAGCGTGTGCATGAATCAACTGCTACTAAGATGTACTTATACGCAGTATCAGAGGAAAAAGAACCGCAGTGATCCAAATAAACACAACCTAGTGGTTTATTAGATATGTACAACTGTGTCTGTGGCGGACGCGCAGCAGTCGAAGGTTTAATCTGCTGGCAAATGTCACATTGAAGGACATAGTCTTGCGTCTGTTTGTACAGTCCCCGCCACCAGAAACGTTGTTGTAATTGAGCTACAGTGGCTGAGACGCCCGCATGCGCAGACGCCACACCTTCATGTGCCGCTGTAATCAAGCCAGCTCTGCGATCCGAGTTGGGAATCAAACGTTCTCCAACTTCAGGAATTTTCACAAAAGGAACCTTTTCGGGACTTAAGTGGTATGTGTACTTCGAAGGGAACCCCGTAGGATGTTTACCTCCCTTCTCAGTGGCAGCAACAGCCGCCAAGATGTTATCATCAATCTTACTTTTGGACCGTGTAACAGCTGCAACTATATACGTAGAAACTGCTGATTTCGCCGCTTCATCAGCAAGCGAGTTACCGAAAGCGTGAACTCCCACACACTGATGGCCGAGAGTATGAATCACAAAAACAAGCGGCAGATTAGCCTTAAGCTCAGCCACTCGAGCCCAGATCATCTTGTGTTTTATTGTGCTACCCTTGGAATCACGAAAATCATTCTGAATCCAAAAGAACAAGTTGTCATTGTAAGACTGGACACAGTAGTAAGAATCACTCACAATAAGAGTAGTCACACTAGGATCAGCGTACTCCAACGCGAGTAAAAGAGCACGAAGCTCTGCCAATTGTGCAGTGCAGTCCCCTAGAGTCTGCGTATGCACTACTCTGGACTTGAACTCATTGTTCACCATGGCACCAACCACAATGGCGCATGCGGAAACGTAGGCGTGTTTAGAGCCATGCGCAACCTGCGCCGAACCATCAGTGTAAATGATGCAATGGAAGTCCTCCAAAGGTCGCATTGCTAGAGGAGCAGGATGAACAAATTCATACTGCAAGTACTCCTGCGACCGTAATGAGGCGTCAAAAATAAACGTGACATCCGTGGACGTCAAGGAAGCAGCCCATTGAATCCACCGAGGGTGCAAAGCTTTAGAATTTGGTACACTGGCTTTCGTAACTGCCTCCAAATGAGGACAGGGTGCAACAACCAACATGCGTTTTCCCTGTGACAGAGCACGTTCCTTAAGAATCGCCATCTGCACAGCTGTTAAAACTTTCTCCACAGTGGAAAACCGCATTTCAGCCGAAGTGTACAAGTGTGATTTGTAGGCAATAGATACTGTGTCTCCTTCATTAAAAGTTAGGTACGTGAAACCCACAGTCCCAGGAATGATTCTTATCACCAGGTTAGTGTGGTTATCACGAGTCAGTAAGAATTTAGAAGCGAGCAGATCAGCCTGCAAAGACTGCAAGATGGCTGAGTGCTCAGGCAGCCAGCATGATTTGGAAAAAGTTGGTTGTATCAAAGCATACAAAGGCTTGATACGCTGGGCATATTCCGGAATGTATGTTCTTCCGAAATTTAAAAAACCCAGCAAAGACTGTAATTTTTTCAGTGTTGTCGGAGCGCGCCACTGTGCGCATTTCTCCAGGAAGTGAGGAGCCAAACCTCTACCTTCATTGTTGAGCTCATAGCCCAGGAACAACACTGTGTACTCTGCAATGTGCGATTTCACAAAGTTAAATTTGTAACCCATGTCTGCAAAGCTACAAATTAGGCTTTGACTCGACACAGATGCTCCCAAATTT
This sequence comes from Lissotriton helveticus, assembly GCF_964261635.1. Lineage (NCBI taxonomy): Eukaryota > Metazoa > Chordata > Amphibia > Caudata > Salamandridae > Lissotriton > Lissotriton helveticus. The sequence goes on from NC_136069.1 coordinate 1,264,893,852, forward strand.
CGTCATCTGTGAGATAAATGTCATCCACATACGAGCATGCATCCGGGTCGATCCTCTCCAAGAGAGAGACTATGCGGGCAGTGAAAATCCCAGGACTATTCTTGTAGCCCATTGGGAGACTCCGAAATAGTTTTTGACCCCGGCGCAAGTAAAGCTGGTCCATTGGGAACTAAGACCATCCAATCTATGGGCATAAAAACCGTTGGAAATGTCAAGCATGGTCTTAAAACGCTTACGCACAAGACCATCCACTAGGGCAGAGCCGTGAGTATTCTGTACTGCACAGTTACGGCAATGCGAGTTTAAATGCCTGTAATCCAAAACCAAACGATACGCTCCGTCCGGCTTGTTCACAGTAAAAAGGGGGTTATTCATCAGAGACCCGCACGTTTCAATTACTCCCTGATATTCCAATTGTTCAAGGATAGCCGCAACGGAAGCTTTAGCTTCACGTCTAATGGGATACTGAGGTTGAGGCCGTGGCTGAGACCGTAAAGGAATCTCGTGGCTTGGGGACAATTTATCCCAACCACACTGGTTGCGGTACAGAGCCCGAGCTAGAGCCTTAGCCCACTCTTCTGCAAAATGCAGCGCATGCTCTTTCGAGACAGTGTTCGCGAAACTGGGGAGGATCACCTCCTCCCCTCGCGGCGCTGCGAGCACAAAAGGTGGGGGCCAGTCAGCCTCCGAAAGCAAAATGTCATACGTAGACGAAAGATTTTCCCAAAATACCCCTTTTACAGTACGTTGTATGTCTCCTTCGATTAACAGGACAATTTCAAAAAGTCTATCAGGGGGAGCAACTCTCGTATCAGCTGTTTCTATTACAACATAAATATCAGTCGCTGTCACCTTCAGTAGTGGACGCAGGGCCTCTCTCACAATGGTAATCTCCGCCGCGCTGTCCAGCAAGGTCAGAGCCCACGTCAGATTCTGAAGCCGCGTTCTCACTATCTGTGGCATATCGATGCGCTGTTAAAGCCGCGACTTTCTTTTTGGCAAACTGCGGGCTCTTCGGCGTTGAGCCGTCCTGCCTCCCCGCACCGTCAGTTTGGCGGGGCTGGTCACGTCCTTGCTGACCCCCCCGACCCCTTCCACCACCTCCACCACCGGTCTTCGGGGCCGATGAGTCCTGAAAGGAATGAGGAGAGCGTTGATCAGAAACCTGAAATCGATCAGGTGATTTAATCGTCGCGCGATCGCGCAAGTCATAAACACGTTCTGTTTGCGCAGGCATCGGAGTCGCAGGATTAGATTCTTGAGTCTGCTGTTGTTGCTTACCCTGTTTCTGTTTCTTAGGCCAATTTTGTTTCTTGAACTTGGGCTGAACTTCTGGCTCCGAAGTCTGCACCTGGGGTTGCTTCTTCTCTTTGATAGAAAAAGGCTTTAGACCCTTTCTATTGCGACCCACTGTTTTATAAGCAGCCACAACAATCCTCGCCAACTGACGGGGTTTTTCGGCATCGGGGATCGCCGCCAAAGCATTAGCTACCTGAAAGTTCACTGCATCCCCCTTGACATTAGCAAGAATGAGATCGCAAACTATATCAAAGGAGCCACACAGGCGCATACCCAATTCAACCGCCGCCTCCGGTCCGTGATCATCTTGAACACGTTTAATGATCGTAGGCAGTACAGCCATAGATGGAGTGCCATAACACCTCGCATAGACAGCCGCAAAAAACTTTTCCCCAGGTCTCACAGTCAACGAATTCGGGGGCCAAATCCTTCGGTAAACTAATCGTCAAGATCCTATGTTTATCTCCAGGAGTTGTATTAGGAAATACTGCTTCCAGCTGGTCAAATTTCTCGGCAAGCCAGAAAGGAAAATCATCCTTTTCCTGGGGATGCTTACCAAACACAGCATTGACCATAACCGGACTGAGCTTCAAACCGCCCTGTCCCGCTGGAAGAGCCGGACCCCCCCGGGGCCCACCCGGGAGATGATGACCTATGTATTGCACTAATGCACGAATCACGGCAATAGAAACTACATGTAGTCTACAAACCTCCGCCAAGGTACAATTGTCGTGCTGAGGATGAGGAGTAAATCCAGCCAAAACAGGCCAATTTGCACCCGGAATGGACAAAGGACCTAACCTTGGAGCGGTTAAAGAATGGGGTAGGGCGCCACCAAACCAAACGTGATGCTGCCAATGATCAATAGGTACTTCCAGTGCCCTGTACGGAGTATATTCATTCAGCACAGGCGAGGGAGTGTAAGTGTGGAACACACCAGAATTAGTGTCCACAGCCGGAAATGTCACCCACGAATAAAAGAGTTCGTATGGGTAAGCTGCTTCCGCACTCACCACCAAAATCACAGCCAATCCATCAACGGGAACATTGTAAGTCTGCAAATGATTGCGCACCGCAATGCGACTATGCTGCGGAATGTCCATGGGATTGGCCAAGACAGCACAGGAACGTAGAAAAACAAAGTAAACTTTGTAGCACAACTTGGTTGTAATTCAAGGAAACCGTTTTAGAAAGATTCAAGCTTGAAAAGACCTATTTCAAAAATAGGTAGGTTTTTTCCAACACCACCGTTTTCCGGAAACGACAGTGAAGGGGTTAAGGTTTGAATGATATACTACTCGAGTGTCATGATATAAGACCACCAACGTTGGGCGCCATGTAGCGGGAATTCCGTTCTCCTACAGAACTGTGCATAGAGATTTGGAACCTCGGTGAATTAGGGTGGCCCAAAACTCACCTCAGTACCCCAAATCCCCTTAAAAAGCTAGCTACAGTGTCTCATTGGTCATAACAAACTCCCAATGTTTAGACAAACCAGAACATGAACTTACAATACCTCAGGTCACGTGGAACACATGAGCACTCTTTCGTTATACAATCATTTCAAACCAGAACGTGGAGTAAATGAGGACACGTGCATATTTGAAATATTTATTTACTAATGCCGTTTTCTCAAACGCAGTATCTTAGATAATACAAGGAAACATATTATCAGAAGCAAAGTTATCAGCATAGTTACTAGTCCATAGAAAGCAAAAGGTGACAGCATGCTAAGATGCCGTAATGAATAAGTGTTAACAACACCTAATTCTCACCCTCCCTAACCAGCATATTATATTAATATCTAAGAAGGTCTCTTTGGGTTTTAGCAGGGTGGGCCCATACCTCAAGATCCTAGTATGAAGAGATCACATCAGCTTCCACCAGCTCTCTGCATGCGAACCGCATCAAGTGTGTATGTGTGCTCTAAGCAAAGCAATATAAAACGCGCCTAAAGCCAGAATTTGGCAGAAGCTGCACTTATGTAATGTCTATGAAGGTGCGGAGATCAGACCTCACAACAATTCTGTGTCGAGTTATCCTTGAAGCTTCAGCACTCTCTGTACAGACATAGTTTATTAAGCAAAGCTGATATCAGAGCAATAACATATTATTCTCATGTAAATCACAACGCTCTTCTAGGTTGAAAGCTAAATCAACAATTATGTGCCGTGTGCAGAAGCAGCAAAAGGAAAAATGGTGTTTAAACATTTAATAAGCTCATGCTAACTTAACACAGTATATAGATAAGCAGTAACTACATGACACCACATTCCACCAATTTCCTTAGCTTTGAGTGGGAATAGTAAATCTACCCGAGCCAAACACTATAGACATAGTCTATTTTTCAACACTGCCTTAGAGTCTTTTTGTGGTGTTTTCACTGTGTCATCGTTTGAAGGATTGCACATATACTTTACACATTGCCTTTTATGTAAGCCTGACTAACCTGTGCCAAGCTAGCAGAGGGTGAGCACAAGTTAATTTAACGTGTGTTTCTGGCTTAGCCTCACTAGAATTGTTGTTTCTGCTTGGACAGAGTGCATGCCTCTGCCAACCAGAAACCCAATTTCTAACATAAGCCATACAAGAAAAACATAACTTGATACAACTTTAATTGCATTTTAACCATAATTAAATGTATGCATTTGTTTAAGCCCACATGTAGTTCCTTAGGTTACCTACATAAGTCTGTGATTGGTCACTTCCAGCCACACTGGCAGGTTGTGTGGCGGTTTGAGGTTTACATCGGATTGCCATGAATGCTTGTTTAGTAATGCTAATAGGCTACTGAACCTCATACAATATGCATACAGCATTTAAAAGCAATTATTCTAAATTAGAGTGTGCAAAGTCGCATTATAAAAACCGTCTGACAGAATCATGAAAAGGTAAAGCCTTAATTGCTACTCAGTTATTTTATCAGCTTCCTACCAACCTCTTCTTCTACAGTAATGGTATGGGGTGTGCATATTAGAAGAAATAGAACACAGAAAAAACATATTTTGCCATATGCTAGAGCTCTTGTAAAAACATTCCCTCGACAACAACTCAGCTCACCATCGACAAAACTTAGTTCATCCTTGACAACAACTAAGCTTACTCAGAGAGAGCGGAAGACTGATCGAATGGTTCTCCCCAGATCAAGTTCAAAGACCTGGATTCATCTAGCAAATGGAACATGAAACGCTAGGTTTCCCTTCTTTTGTCTTGTGGGCGACAGGTGCTCCACAGTGGCTTTCGACTTGAGCAAACATAGGGACATAGTGATGCAGCTTCTAGTCGCTTTCCATGCAGCATGGATGTATGATATATTACATCCATCACCTTTTTGTTTTTGCATTTGACACGCTAAGTGTGCTGGGTATGCTCAGATGTGGGTCCCGGGCTTACTGTGCCACTGAAACCAAGCTATACCCGGCTGAAGAGCTCATAACAATGGCGAAACCAGTACCGGGTTGCTTGTGTTCCGGTTCAGGCAGGACCTGGCCTAGCAGTTCGAGCTAGACTGTTCCCATGAGGAACAGGGTCAAGACTGATTTGCATATGGCTTGGTCCAAACTGAGTTGGCATGGTGGGTGAAAAACGATGGCATGGGATGCGGCCCTGAGTGATTGCCAGTGGCTCAGGATAATTTGTCGGTGGCAGCTCAGCTCAGCGTCGTGTGACTTTGGGCAATTGCTCACTTAATATCCCTGATGGCCCCCCAGCACCCTGCTACCCATAGGGGTGACAAGTTCATGCTTTACAAATGTGGAATTTGACCAGTTTATGGTAAAGGTCATGATTGGCAGGATCCCCAACCTGAGTCTAATGTGCAGCAACATTTTTAAGTCTGGGAATTGCAGGTTTGTGTATTCTTCAAACAGGGTAACTTGTTTGTTCTTGAAGAAATGCATCATAAATGTACCCCCTGTTTTGCTCTTGAGAAGGCCCAATACCTGCACTTGGCTAATTGTGTGCTTGAGCCTTCAATGATACAGGATTGGTCCAGAATTCCAAGCAGCCTAGAGTTGATAAAGTGCTTGCAATATAATTTAATCAAGGTAACTTTTTATGAGCTGCTGCTTGCTCCAGATTTACACCCAATGCAAGTCTTGATTGAGTGCTGTCAGTGACTTCATAGTCCTCATCCCATAATCCATCCTAAGCACAGCCATGGGAGGCCATGGGAGTCCCGGGACCTATGCAGAGCATCTCCTCAGAGTCCAGCACTTTGCCAGAATTGTTTAGTTTGCAGTGGTAATAGTAAATCCCAACCCCCCTCCTCAGAGTCAAATCCTTCCCCTAGTGTTGCTTAGTTTGGACTGGGAGTATTAAATCTGACTTCCTCAGGGTCCAATATTTTTCCAAATGTTGCTTAGTTTAGAGTGGGAATAGTAAATCTGACATCCCAATTACATGTCAATTTATTTCAAGTTTTAAAACGTTTAACATTTTTGAAGAATTCCAATTCATTATTTTACATTTTAAAAATGTTAGAAGTAAAGTTATTTGAGATAATATTTTTTTGTATTTAAATGTTTACAGAAATTCTACATTTAAAAAAATGTATCTAGTGCTTTTTTATTTGAAATTTTTTAAATGTAAATTAGGTATATTATTATTAGATTATGTGCATTTGAAAATACATATATTCCAATATTAACAACAAAATAAATTCAAATAAAACATATTTTTAAATAGTATTGCAATTTGTTAAAATTTAAAGTTAATTTGAATTTAATATATTTAGTATTTTTAAATTGTCTTATTGATATTTACACTTTCTTGAGTTTTTGTTTTCACTATTTTTCTTAATTCTAATGTTAATTTTTATTAATTTTAAAACTCAATATTATAGTAATCTGCATTTTGTATTTTTACTTTAGCTATTTTGGAAGGACCACATATTTGAAGTAGTTCTTCTGTTATTTTAATTAGAAGTATGAGGTTTAAATGTGGGTAGTCAATATTTTTACAGCTATATTTTGGTTGGTCGATATTTTTGTTGTCAAAAGTCATGATTTCGTGGAATGTCCTGTTCCCAGATAGGGTCATTTTGAACTCTCCTTATTAAAAGATTTCTCTTTTCAACAGGTAATTTATATGTCAAATTGTACCTTTTTGTCTACTAATCCTATTTTAAAATACTCCAGATCTTTACTTTATAACACTTTCTCTAAGGACTTTACTCCTCTTCAATGTTTTTTATCTTCCACTGTATGGTATAACAAATTTCTCACATATAAAGGCAAATCATTCTACTACAAATATTGGAAAGAAAAGGGTATTATTTTTGTTCATCATTTATTACACAACAATTCTATTGTTCCCTTTCATACTTTACAAACAATCAATTACCTGACTCTTTTCTTAATGAATATGATATTATTGTTAATGCCATACAATCTCATCTAACTACTTTCTCTCTCCCACCTCACACACCGTCTATATCCCCCTCAACCTCTTTATACTCCATATTGTCAACTCACAGACCTCAAGCCGCTCTTGTCTTGTATATAAGTTATTGTTATCAACTGTTATTGAAAGAGTAATGTAGGTGTACCGGTGAGTGGCGTTACGCATTAGTACATAGTACATACGCACATGGATAGTAGCTGCGGAGTTAACCTACTTTTGGTATTATGGGAGAAGTTGATGTTTGAGGGTTGGGGTGCAGGGGGTCGGGAGAAAAGGAAATGCGGATGCAAAGTCTTGTGGATTGATCACAATTGCCTTCATATGCGATACAGACTGCCACTGCTCTCCTGATTTAAGCCGCCCGACCTCCGGGTTGTGGGCTGAATGGCCGTGTGCTAAACTGTAATGGCAGGTGCGTTATGCGTGCCAGTGTCTGGATTGTGGTTCGCTCTAGATGTATACTGCACTTTTCTGCAATAAAAATATATATAAAAAAAAAAAGAAAAATCAACTGTTATTGAAAGGCCTAAGTCTCACATTGAAATTGCATGGGAACTGATTTGTCCGTTTC